>NC_052507.1:43722851-43927270 GCF_014356525.2 Nilaparvata lugens
CGGACTTGTTCCATATTAGAGGGAGTAATTTTCAGGGAATATATTGTAAAATGTACTTTCTGGAAATAAATTAATAAATAAATAAAGAGGAGCACAGGGGGGTTCAGGAGAGGGTGCTTTTCGAAACTTTTGATGTAAAATCATATTACAGCTCAAACTAATTGGCCTACAGACTTAAAACTTTGCACAAACATTCTTCAAACATGCTAGATGCGCACTAAGAACGGATTTTGAGATATTTTGCCTCTAAGGATTTCAAATGATGAAAAAGGATCCTATTAAGTAAACTTATGGTAAGGTGAACTCCATATGGAACTGAGATAATTGACACATGATATTCTAACATATGTTGTAATCATTGGGAAGCTTAAAACAATTTCATCAATCAGCTGATCGAATTGATTTTGCGTTGATTGAGAGCATGAGCTTGCCACGTGTTTGTTCCATTGTTGTATGCTTGGCCAGTTCGGTTTGCGCCTTCTATCAGCAGTATATGGAGTCTCATACACTCCCATTAGAACAGAGCACAAAGGTTTTCTTTGGTTAGGAGTCTGTTGATAATTCTTTTTTCAAATTCAAATTTTATTGCCATCAAAAATCACATTGAAAACTTTCTCGAAAGAAAACAATATTACAGAAACAAAATGTCAAACATATACCTACATTTATTTGTAGCACGGCCAGAAAAAGACAAACTTGAGAACTAGCCGTGAGTTTATTAAATATAACTTGTTAATCAAAAAACAGGGGACACAAGATATAGATTGAAAACATTTGAAAACTTACATTAGAAATGGGGAAATTTTCGGGAACTGAGTACCCTTCCTCAACCGAGCAGACTGCCATTATATTTTGTGAATAAAAATTATGGGTTGATGAGAGATGCGAGTAATTCCTTATATTTGATCTGAATGGTTATTCATAATACAGTAGTCGGGGTCACTGCAATCAAAAATTTTTTATTGTGAATGGTAGCTAATAAATTTCATACGTATTGATTGTCCATAATGTATCCAGTGTCCATAATGGAAGTAATTGAACTACTCAAAATTAATAGCTTACTGGTCCCTCATAGATTTATAGTATTACTGGTGATTGAGCCTGTCTTTTTCAGCGTTGTCTATTAATAATAAAGCTTAATTATTTACAACTAGCTTACCCTGAGAACTTCGTACCGCCAATGTATCTCATGTCACACTTGACTTTATTTGGTGAATCATGAAATTTATCTGACAATTAACATTTTCATTTACATATCAATACGGACTTCCTATGTGCTTATAGTCATGCAGCATTCATTATTCTGAAAACATATTATTCTTCTCAATCAATTGGTAGTAATATCTATCAGTAAAGTTTTCAATTAAAAAAAAAGTTAAATCAGTGCTTCAAAGAAAAATATTCAATGTTTTCATATCTGTAGATTGTCGATATATGGTCCAGGAAATATGCGATGTACAATGAATCACACAGAATTCCATATTCTTTCCATTTTAGGATGAATATAAGCTAAGCTAAATTCAAAAAATTGTAAATTATTTTTTCATTCTTCAGTAATTAATGAACAAACCCCCTGTGGGTTGGGGGAGCTTTGAGTTGAACATCGTACTCAAAAATTTGTTATACCAGAATAGACCCACATTATCCCTGCTTGTTGTAGGAGGCGACTAAATGGGATCCCCCTTTCCAAAGCCCTTCCTCCAACTCCCTTCTTCTCCTTCTCATTGCTTTGGATCTTTCATTATTTTTTAGAATGATGCTTTTCCCACTGACTTTGCTTTGCATCATTCTTTCTTTTCTCTTTCTATCGGCCTCCCTCAGCCACACTCTTACTCTCATTTCTTGGTGTCTGGTGGCAGCCGGCCTTAAATTTCAAGCCAATTACTTTCTCCTTGATCATGAATAGTACAAACAGTAGAGCGATTACCAGGGCTAGGGCATCCCCCGTAAGCGATGAACCTCAGGATGGAGAAAATGCTAGAGCGTTCCCCAGAAGCGACGAAAATGTCATTAGAGCACCACCGCAAGCACCTAGAATGCGAATTTCAACATGGAATGTCGGCTCAATGACTGGACGCAGCACAGAATTGGGCAAAGTACTACAACGTAGACGTATTAATATCTGTTGTGTTCAGGAGACAAAATGGAAGGGGTCCAAATCTCGAAACATTGGCTGTGGCTACAAACTTATCTATCATGAACAAGAGCACATAATGGAGTTGGAATTGTTATGGATAGAGATATGCAGGAGAGAATAGTAGAGGTGAAAAGAGTCAGTGAAAGACTCATGTCTATCAAATTTGCTCTGGACAATCAACCCTGTATGAATGTCATGAGTGCTTATGCACCACAAGCAGGATGTGCAAATGCTGAAAAAAACATATTTTGGGAAGAAGTTAACGATCTCCTGTATTCCATTCCTCCAACTGAATTGAAATATGTCTGTGAGGACCTGAATGGGCATGTAGGACAAAATACAACTGTCTATAACAGAATACATGGTAACTTTGGCTATGGAACTACAAATGTGGAAGGCGAAAATGTACTCGAGTTTACATCAGCACATGATCTGGCTATAATAAATACATTTTTTGCCATGCAACAAGAACACCTTATAACATACAGTAGTGGAAATGCTTCATCATAGATTGACTTCATACTTGCAAATAGGGATAGACTGAAAACATTTAAAGACTGTAAAGTGATACCTGGAGAACCTCTTACCTCCCAACACCGAATCCTAGTGGCAGAATTTCTCTTACCACATCCAATCAGGATGAAGAAGGAAAGGATTCAAAGAATACGCTGGAAAAGGCTGAATGAACAGGATGGTGGCGAATTTTCCTTAAAAATTGAGCAGTACCTCCACTCACAGATCCCAGATGAAAGAGTTAGTCTTATTTGGAGCAAATTTCAAAAATTTTGTATTGATACTGCTAAACAACATCTTGGAGTGTCAAAAGGTATTGTACAGAATGGCAAGGATACTAGCTGGTGGAATCCAGAAATATATATCATTTTGAAGGAGAAAAAACGTCTCTTTAAACAATGGCAGTGCAGCAAAACACCAGAAGATAGAGAAAGGTTGCAAGCTTGAGTATGCTATAGCCAAGAAAGCAGCAAAAAGAGTGGTGGCACAGGCGAAGGCGCTTTCAAACAAGAACTTCTATGCAAAGATTGAGACAACTGAAGAAGCTCAAAAAAATATTCAAAATTGCCAAACAGAGACATAACAACTGTCAGGATATTAACATGGTTAAATTTATAAAAAATGAGGAAGGTCAACTTCTCACTGATGATGAGGCCATAAAGAAAAGATGGAAGGAATACTATAGTCAGCTCCTTAACGAAACATTCCCAAGTGAAGAACTGCAGCCAGCTCAGCCAACAATCGGGCCAATTCCATCTGTAACCTTGGAAGAGGTTGGTCTGGCTCTCCAGGAAATGAGTAACAACAAAGCCACAGGACCAGATGGAATTCCAGTGGAAGTGTGGAAGAAGTTGAATAGCTTGTGATTGCTTTTTCTTACTAATATCTTCAATGGGGTGCTAAATGAAGGCATGCCAGATGAGTGGAGAAAAAGCTTCATTGTTCCATTCTATAAGAATAAAGGAGATGTACGACTCTGTAAAAACTTTAGAGCAATTAAACTCATCTCGCACACATTGAAAATCTGGGAACATGTAATTAGCAAACGCCTACTTGGAATTACAGCTGTTACTGAGAATCAGTGTGGTTTTGTCCCAGGTAGGTCGGCCACAAATGCTTTGCACTCAGTGAGAATCCTTATGGAAAAGCAGAGAGACAACAAATCTGACCTGCACATGGTTTTCATTGATCTGGAGAAAACTTTCGATCGAGTGCCCAGGAAGCTCATATGGCAAGCATTGAGGGCACAAGGTGTCCCAGAACACTATATAAACATAGTGAAAGACATGAACCATAATGCCACAACAAAGGTTAGGAGCCCGGCTGGGACTAGTGGGGAGTTCAGTCTAGAGGTGGGGGTGCACCAGGGTTCTGCCCTGAGTCCACTCCTTTTCAACCTTGTGATGAACTACCTCACTGCAGAATTGCAGCTCGCACCTCCATGGGACATCCTATATGCTGATGACATTGTCCTTAACAGAAAAACGCCAGATGAGATGCAGCAAGCACTTGACATGTGGCGAGTCAAACTGGAAGGAGCTGGCCTCAGAATCAGTAGGGAGAAAACAGTTTACATGCACTGTGGCAATGTCAATTTTAGTGGCAATGTCAGTCGGGCACCACACCTGCAAGGTACTCCTTTGGAGGTTTTTCAGCAATGCAAGTATTTGGGGTCGATCATCAGCAATGATGGAAGCATTGATGCAGACATTTTGAGAAGGATTAATACGGGTTGGATGAAATGAAGAGAGCTGACAGGAGTGCTTTGCGACAATAGAATGCCCATACACATTAAGGGCAAAGTGTATAAAGCTGCAGTGCGTCCAGCAATGATTTATGGTGCAGAGTGCTGGCCTCTGAAAAAGCAACACACAGAGAAACTCCATACTGCTGAGATGAGAATGCTGAGATGGGCCGGAGGAGTAAGTAGACTGGACCACATTAAGAGCATTCATGTATGTGGCAGTTTTAAACTTGTGCCAATTGCTGAAAAAATAATGGAAGGAAGACTGCGATGGTATGGCCATGTAAAGAGAAGCCCACCCGAAAACATGACTAGAAAAGTGCTGGAGATAGTCACAGCCAAGGCGCAGAGGCAGACCACGCCTAACATGGATGGCACTAGTGCTTAGGGATATGAGACAATTGCAACTAATGCCAGAGATGACCCAAGATCGCAATCACTGGCGACTAAGATCCAGGAGAGCCAACCCCAAATAATGGGAAAAAGGCAAGGAAGAAGAAGAGTAATTAATGAACAACTCTCTTTCATTAGGTGAATAATTTTTTTCAACATTTTCCAGTTTCTCAATGATAGCGGAGTGATAATTATTTGTATAGGTCTTCTAAGGAACCATTATCAACAGCTGGTGCCAATCAACCACACTTCAACTCCAAACTACCGTTTTAATACCAGTACACAATAATTTATCACAGGGTGATGTGTTTATTACAGCTGGTAACTTTAGATGCTAAATCATATTATCACAATATCATCTTGAATCATGATGATCATCTTCTCATTCTTCAGTAGCCACTAGGCGCAGCTTTGGGCTCTGTTGCTCTCCTTGAGAACTCCATTTTAAATCCACTCTGATGAGTATTTTTCCAGTTCTAGATCCAACCAAAAGTCGACAGCTTCCATGTATCGCTGCAACAATTCCTCAAAGGAAATTGTGCAATTAGCTACGAAATCGTCCGGTGGAATGGCGGCATCATGGAAAACCGTCAGTCCTAGGTTGGCAGCATTCTGAACATCATGAGTAAAGAACTCATTCCACACAGGCTCAGACGTCTCTGGTTTTGTTGTAGATCTGTCCAAATGATTTTCATCCACATCTATGGCCACATAGGGATCGATATGATCCCATAACCCTAAAAGTGTTTGAAAATCTGTAGGTCTCAACCTGCAAGCCCTGCATAGTTTCACCCATACAGTTCCGCTGAACATTGGTGTCAACTAACCAAATACACTCTTGAAACTCTTCAGCAGAACCCACAGGTCACTCAAGTAACTACTAAATATTCCACAAACCACATAGGTAAACTAACAAAATCACTTCATAAAACAAGACTGCTGACAGTCATGAAGGTCGATTTTTATAAAAATTCACTGTACTACTGTAATTAGCAATCCCACAATCCAAAGTAACTTTTTTAATTCCATAAAGATCCCTCAATGAAACTTACCTTCAAACTATCCTTGTGAAAGAGATATTGAGCTGTTTTCATAATTTCCACTAACCTGTGCCGAGCACTATTTTTAATTCAGGCCTTTTTCCAAGTTATAATAGTAAATTCAATATGCAATAGACTAGAACCATTATTGTGAGTTAGCGAAATAAATTATTTTCTCTCTATTATGAACGGCCATGACTTCGAGTTTCCCATGATAGATATTTAAAAATTGTGGCTCCGAGTCGTTGAGGAATGTAGATTATGGAATTATCTCTAAAACGTAGCCTTCCTGTCGCTACATGGAGTGCAATAAGCTGGAAAACAGCAAGCATTGAAATTATAACAAACTACCGATTTTGCAGTTACTATTTGGTCCAAAGGCTCTAGAAGCCACGCGACAATTGGTCGAATTGATTCCCTTCGCCCAATAGGAGACCTGTTTCTAAATACAGTAGTGGGGCGATTCCCCAGCCGAGACCAGATTACGTTTTGGAGGACACTTTGCTAGGAGCACTACGAGAGTAAAGATGTAGTCATTATGTTTCGCCCTTTTTGGGCAGGTTTACAAGTTTATATTATTAGTTAATGTGGGAGCTAGTTTTATTTTTATTAAAGTTTAAATTTTCTAGTAGTGCCATGTCCTGAAAAGTTTAATTGTGTTTCTTCATCATGTACGAATAATTGTTTCTTCAAATAACCGCTAAGGTACGTAAAATAAGGTTAAAATATAATTTAGGGAATTTAATTGATTGAAACTTCCATAAGAGTATTGTATTAACAAAGCCTGTTATTTTTCAAGTTAATAATATTGATTGAGAATAATCCTTTTGATTTTATTAGTAATGGAAGATAATTATAAATTTTTTCTAAAGAAGTATAGAAAGTTTTCAGTTACCGGTACGTTACATTTGAGTTATTGTTTCTGGAGATATATTATCGTAGAGTATTGCTGAAAGTCAGGAAGATAGCCTTTAAATTGGAATGTAATTTTTAAGATTATGTTCATATTGAGTTTATGACATTTTATAATTTTATATTTTTCAGACTCTGTTTTCTTATGTCATTAAGGCTTTCAAATGATTTGAATGATTTGAATGAAAGGCTTTCCTGATATTGAGCCTGATACATGAATGTTCAAATTTTAATACAATTTAAATTATTTTCTATGTGTCTACTAATTTTATTTAATTAAAGGTAAAAACTATCTACAAGATGAATCTTATAGGGCAAACATTATTTTTACCTTAAAGTGAAATTTTCAATATTTTTTTCTTTTATTGTGTTATAAAGTGTCTTGTTTTGTTTTGTGATAAATTCATAATTTTAGTTGATACTCGTTTTTGGACTCATATTTGTAGGTAAATCAAATCATAAACTCTGGACTGTTCATTTTAAATTAAGGTTCTGAGCAGTTTTGGGCGAATGCCCGTTGTTTACACTTGTATTGCGTCCTATAGTTAGTTCATAAATAATAAATAAAATAAATGTTGGCTAGCGCACAAGTTTCCAACAATACTAGTCAAGCTACTATATGAAAAATTATATTTGATTTCGCAAACCAAACGAAAAATATCATATAAGTTAGCATCATTTCAATCTGAATTATTCATTTTCTAAGAGTATTATATCAATTTATATAAAGTTAACATCATAATTAATGAGTTATTCATTTTTCTAAAAGCATTATATTAATTTATTACGAGTGTTTTCATAAATGTTGCATTGTATATTAATGACACTCTGGCAAGTAAATTCGTTTTAATTCAATCTGTTAAATTTTGAGAATGAAATCAGAACGTCAAGATAAAATCTAAATTAAATAACAGAATAAACTCCTGTTTTAGCTTTTGATGAATTGTAGGAAGAGTTAGAAATTAATGCTGTAATACATTTATTTACAGCGGTTCATGTGTGTCCCCAAACCAACTTCATGTACCACCACTTTGGTTCCGCAATTTTATGTAACACCGCTTCAAGACACCCGTTCAGACGACAGGTCTAGGGACGTAAGAGGACGTCGCCGTCAAGCCAAATTCAACCGGTAAAAGTTCACCGCCAAAAACAAGGTACTGTAACCCCGACGATAAAGCAACGTACAGACCAACGAAAGTGCAGTGTAGTGAAACAAAGGTTCATTCGAGAATGTCAATCAAAAGTGGGGATTCAAAATTATTATGAAATGGGTTGTATGGGTTACTATCGACGAAATTTGGGTTCAACGGGCTTTTCTTTCTTGAGTAATTTCATGTTGAAATTAATTTATTTTATGACTGATATTGTTTGGTTTTGTGACGTATTGCTATCTAAACGAGGGATAGTATCGCGTCCCCAAATCAGATGAAGAATGTCAACAAAGTAACATGAAATTGTTGTTTCTGTTGTTCGATTTTAGTTGCCAATGTTTATTGAAGCTGTTTGTATTTTTCAATTATTTCAAATTGTAGTGTTATTCTATAGTAGAAACCGATTAAATCAGGCATGGCAAGATTAATTGAAGTTTTCTTGACTCTAGCCCGTTCACCTGCATGAATTAGGTATAGACTCAGGTATTTTCTAGATGTGTCGGCCTATTTCTAAATTCTAAATTTTATTCAAAATTATCTTCTTTATCATCTTTTAAAAGGTCAGGCACACAACTGCGCCGACTCTGCTACAGAGCATTTTATATCTCTGAAATTCAAATTTAAAAAACAAAATCAAATTTTCTAACCCATTCTAATTAGTTAAGATTAATTTTTCTGAGTCGATACTTAATAATTCATTCTGTGAACGTGTTAACTGTCAATATTTTGGGTTTGGAGTTGAATGAATAATTTATAGTTGCTACTCCAATTTTTCTGAAGTTTAAATAATTGTAGATGAAATAGGGCTGTCCTTTTCTAGCTCCGCTAAGTTGCCAAATCCGTTTTTAACAATGTGGAAATGTAATTAAACAATTGGCAACCCTGTTCTTATATCTTTCTCCACTGCCATTACAACGTGGACATCACTGTAATTGATCATCTTGTATATATTGCATTTTTATATAGCCCTATACTTTTTACTATTCTCGGATAATTTTATAATTATTTCGTGCTAATCGTAAAATCAATTCCAATTTAAAAATATAGGCCTACTTACAGCAGGCTATGAATGTAGAATTATGTAGGTGTGCATTGATGTAATTTCAAATCATGTAAGAGTGGGAGTTTCAGAAATGAAGCAATAACGAAGAAACATTTTATTCTAAATTAGATTTTAAAATCTAAATTAAATAACAGAATAAACTCCTGTTTTAGCTTTTGATGAATTGTAGGAAGAGTTAGAAATTAATGCTGTAATACATTTATTTACAGCGGTTCATGTGTGTCCCCAAACCAACTTCATGTACCACCACTTTGGTTCCGCAATTTTATGTAACACCGCTTCAAGACACCCGTTCAGACGACAGGTCTAGGGACGTAAGAGGACGTCGCCGTCAAGCCAAATTCAACCGGTAAAAGTTCACCGCCAAAAACAAGGTACTGTAACCCCGACGATAAAGCAACGTACAGACCAACGAAAGTGCAGTGTAGTGAAACAAAGGTTCATTCGAGAATGTCAATCAAAAGTGGGGATTCAAAATTATTATGAAATGGGTTGTATGGGTTACTATCGACGAAATTTGGGTTCAACGGGCTTTTCTTTCTTGAGTAATTTCATGTTGAAATTAATTTATTTTATGACTGATATTGTTTGGTTTTGTGACGTATTGCTATCTAAACGAGGGATAGTATCGCGTCCCCAAATCAGATGAAGAATGTCAACAAAGTAACATGAAATTGTTGTTTCTGTTGTTCGATTTTAGTTGCCAATGTTTATTGAAGCTGTTTGTATTTTTCAATTATTTCAAATTGTAGTGTTATTCTATAGTAGAAACCGATTAAATCAGGCATGGCAAGATTAATTGAAGTTTTCTTGACTCTAGCCCGTTCACCTGCATGAATTAGGTATAGACTCAGGTATTTTCTAGATGTGTCGGCCTATTTCTAAATTCTAAATTTTATTCAAAATTATCTTCTTTATCATCTTTTAAAAGGTCAGGCACACAACTGCGCCGACTCTGCTACAGAGCATTTTATATCTCTGAAATTCAAATTTAAAAAACAAAATCAAATTTTCTAACCCATTCTAATTAGTTAAGATTAATTTTTCTGAGTCGATACTTAATAATTCATTCTGTGAACGTGTTAACTGTCAATATTTTGGGTTTGGAGTTGAATGAATAATTTATAGTTGCTACTCCAATTTTTCTGAAGTTTAAATAATTGTAGATGAAATAGGGAAGTTATTAAGTTCAGTAAATCCATTAAAATGAAAATCTTTTGAAGCGCTTAAAGATAAAGTTAGGTATCATTGAAGCTCAAGTTGAAAGTATTCTAAAACTTTATATTGAAATTGATTATTGACAAATTAAAGGTTTAACGGTAGAATAAAAATTAGTAGAAGAAACTAGCATAGGTGAAAAACAACTGATTCTAAGTGCTGAATAAATTTTTTGCATTCTGTAATTCCGTGAATGATGATAGAAATTATTGTGATGTCAACGTACGTATTCTGGTCTCACGCATCGGGTACTTGAGTATCATCATAGTATAGTAGTAGTGAAAGTGAATATTGAGATTTTAAAGGTCAACCCAAGTAAATTAGGAAAATTCGGAAATTATTATGGGAGAATGTTCGAGGAAAATAGGAAATTTTTTTGATAAGCTTAGGTAGATCGAAGGTAATCAGAGAATAAATAGGAAACTGTTTTATTAGTTATTGTTGATATGTAGTTTTGAAAAGTTGATGAGTAGTTCTGGCCTTGAGATGTTTAAACTAAATAATTAGATATTGTAGATTAAAGTTGAAACGATGATCAAATCCTTGGGAATTTGTATAAAAATAAGTTGATTGAGATGAGGTTGTTAAGTCCCTTTATCAGTAATGTTTATTCTCGAAAAGGTGAATCAGTTTTATTATTGGAGATATTTTTTTTTAGGTGTGATTTTTGCGGTAGGCATGCGTAGTGATATGGTAAAGATCCGTTGTGTTGGTGACGTTTCCTGAAGGCTGCGGGGAATTTTTTTGTTTAGTTGAGACTCAAGATTTAGAGGAGGACACGGGGATGTCCTGCCGATGTGTGTTGTTGTTGAATTTAGGTAATCGGCGAAAGTGTAGGTCCGTGTCCAGAGACACTGCCCGAAAGCTGTCCATGTAACAAATCAAGGAATTTAGCTGTGACTAACCTTGCAAATTTGTACGGTGGAATTGTATAATTTTAGCAAAAGGCACCGAAGATGGTGTGAGCTAAGATTTTTTTGTATCTAGTAAACGGTCTGGTTCATTCAAGAGTTATGGGGCTCGTCAGTAGAATAACGTAAACTGAAATCTAGAATATTTAGTGAGTCTTCGTAGTGATTGTAAGGAAAACAATCAGCGTAATGCAGTTTAGGGAAGCCCAGTCAAAAGGTTCGTTAATGTTTGGTAGGAAAGTCAGCCGCAAAAACACAAGTAATAATTGGTAAAAAAAAATGCATAGTTGCCTGTAAAGTTGGTATACGGGCGAAAGTTTTACATGACAACGACTTTGAGTGGTAAAATAATTTTAATGTGAATATTCATTCCTATAGTAGGAAGAAGGATGAAATAATAGTAACATTTATTTATACAAAGAATTATATTTAAAACATTAATTTATACAAAGTATCTCGCACTGAATTTCATATTAACAAAATTTTATTTTTACCTTCACACAATCATCCTCAACAAAATCACTCAGTCTCTCTCGCTCTTAGGCGGGCTAACTGTGCTCGATTCAATTTTTTACATAGCAAGTCACGCTCATTTTTTCAAGTTAAACAAATTATTATTGGCTGAGAAACGATTTATACTACTTTTGTGATTGAAAACTACCACAACATTGTGATTACTACAACATAACCTATTCACTTATACCTATTATACTTACACTTATACCTCCTATTCACTTATTCTTATTCACATAACCTATTCACAAAGTAGTGGCGCAGTTGCAGGAGATTGCTCCGTTTCACTCTCTCTCCAGGTGAATGCCTTCGGCTGCGTTGCTCGCTACTGCTCCTATTCGTGCTCTTTCCAGACGACCGTGAATCGAAACGAACGCTCTCACTCGCTCTCATTGTGAGCGCATAACGTGGGAACCTAACGCAGTTTCTTGAAGTGTCACCCGGCAAACCAATTTATAAGACGTTGTCATGTCAAAAAAAAGGGGGATATTATTGAGTTTAAAGTTGCTTAGAAATTTGGTATGGTAACGAAAATTGAAGGTTTTAGACAATGAATATTTAAAGTGATTAGTTAAGGTATACAAATAAAATAACAGAGAAACTTTTTCGAGTACCTAGGTAATGTTAAAATGGTTATCAGTGAAAGTAGAAATAAATATTGGAACAGTACTGAACGGGTTAAATTAAAATAAAATTAACAGTGAAATTCTTCTAGTTGAATTTGAAATGAAAAGGGAAAATCTCTTGAGTTAAGCATGAGTTTAAATTATTCTGTAGTTGAGAGTTGGAAGGTTGATTAAAAATTTAAATGGGGATATAAGGTAGAAATATGTAGGAAAATTCGTGTCAAAAAGGAAATAGAATTTTTGTTGGGAAAATTAAATTGAGGTAATTAACAGTAGTAGGACCCTTTAGAGATAAGTAGTCAAAAAGAATTAATAAATAAAAAAAATAGGAAAATCTTTAATGAAATTATAAATTTTTTAATGATGAATAGTAAAATTGCAATCAAGTTTTCCATGTGAATAAGTTGAGATATTTTGAGATCTAGTAGAGTAATTGAAACTAGTTGGATATGAAGTTTATTGTTGAGAAATAATTGTTCCAGCTGAATTTTCATATTAACAAAATTTTATTTTTACCTTCACACAATCATCCTCAACAAAATCACTCAGTCTCTCTCGCTCTTAGGCGGGCTAACTGTGCTCGATTCAATTTTTTACATAGCAAGTCACGCTCATTTTTTCAAGTTAAACAAATTATTATTGGCTGAGAAACGATTTATACTACTTTTGTGATTGAAAACTACCACAACATTGTGATTACTACAACATAACCTATTCACTTATACCTATTATACTTACACTTATACCTCCTATTCACTTATTCTTATTCACATAACCTATTCACAAAGTAGTGGCGCAGTTGCAGGAGATTGCTCCGTTTCACTCTCTCTCCAGGTGAATGCCTTCGGCTGCGTTGCTCGCTACTGCTCCTATTCGTGCTCTTTCCAGACGACCGTGAATCGAAACGAACGCTCTCACTCGCTCTCATTGTGAGCGCATAACGTGGGAACCTAACGCAGTTTCTTGAAGTGTCACCCGGCAAACCAATTTATAAGACGTTGTCATGTCAAAAAAAAGGGGGATATTATTGAGTTTAAAGTTGCTTAGAAATTTGGTATGGTAACGAAAATTGAAGGTTTTAGACAATGAATATTTAAAGTGATTAGTTAAGGTATACAAATAAAATAACAGAGAAACTTTTCCGAGTACCTAGGTAATGTTAAAATGGTTATCAGTGAAAGTAGAAATAAATATTGGAACAGTACTGAACGGGTTAAATTAAAATAAAATTAACAGTGAAATTCTTCTAGTTGAATTTGAAATGAAAAGGGAAAATCTCTTGAGTTAAGCATGAGTTTAAATTATTCTGTAGTTGAGAGTTGGAAGGTTGATTGAAAATTTAAATGGGGATATAAGGTAGAAATATGTAGGAAAATTCGTGTCAAAAAGGAAATAGAATTTTTGTTGGGAAAATTAAATTGAGGTAATTAACAGTAGTAGGACCCTTTAGAGATAAGTAGTCAAAAAGAATTAATAAATAAAAAAAATAGGAAAATCTTTAATGAAATTATAAATTTTTTAATGATGAATAGTAAAATTGCAATCAAGTTTTCCATGTGAATAAGTTGAGATATTTTGAGATCTAGTAGAGTAATTGAAACTAGTTGGATATGAAGTTTATTGTTGAGAAATAATTGTTCCAGCTGAATTTTCATATTATTAAATCATGCCTTGAGAATTATTCTTCCAGTGTTTAGAGAAAATGTCACGTACTTTGAGTTTGCGATAAATAATAGCCTGGCACTCGATCATAGTTTTGTTTTGACTAGCGTTCTGTCGTGAAGGTTTCCTACTGGAATATTATAATGAAAAGTGTTTTTCTCATGATTGTGGAATGCAAAATCACGCTTGTGTCATAAAGCTCTCGCGTTGATCTAATAATGCAATTTCAATCATTGTTATCTTTGAATCGTAGTCTATGTAGAATAGTATTGCCTACTGAATTGCTTTATTTTGTTAAAAATATGTTGCACTCTCAACTCTATAGTAATGATAGTTAGATTTCAATACATTCAGCAGAGTGAAAAAGTTTCATCCTTTACTATTATAATCAACGTACTTCATATTTTACAACAGCAGAGTAACATAGAACCAATTAAAACTATGATGTCTTTTAAACGTTTTCCCTTGTTAGATTTTGCCAAGAAACTAACCAGGGACTCAATAAAGTGATTGAAGTATTCAAGATTATTATACTCAGTCCGTCTTTAGTACCTACTTAAAAAGTGGACACGCCCATATTGTTTTGTCCTGACTCTTGCCACAGTTTTAAAGACTCTTGTCACAAATCTCAATTAGTTATACATTTTGCTGAATTTCGGAATGATTAAAGAGATTTCTTTTGAAGAGGGCCCGCTTCAAATGGGATCCTACTATCTATCCAGAAATTTGACTCTTTTTCATTTGTGACTGCAGTAGTTTTAGTATTGTCAACTTTTCACAAGCAAGGGAATAACTTTGGGCCAGATTTCAGAGAAGCGTATCATTTATTTATTTTTATTTATTTACAAGGACAAATATAAACTGTCATGAAATGATTGGGAATGAAAAAACATGCTCATAGTCCTTATTATTCCAATCCCAAATTTTGTTCGTACACAGTCCAAAGGAGGGCTGTGTTTAATTGAAACTATTAAACACAGTCTTATGTTTATTTTGATAGGATATACTATTGTTTTTTGGATTATATGATTTATCGTTATTGTTAAAGGAAAGATTTATGATTTATTGTTTGAGGAAATATCTCAATTTAAAAATATAGGCCTACTTACAGCAGGCTATGAATGTAGAATTATGTAGGTGTGCATTGATGTAATTTCAAATCATGTAAGAGTGGGAGTTTCAGAAATGAAGCAAATAACGAAGAAACATTTTATTATATTATATGACTATGATAAGCAAACAGTAGAATATGCTACATAATTACCAGAGTAAAATGAAGAATTTGAAATTAAAAGGTTTCAAAAATTAATTACAATTCAGCTGATAACAATCTCATATTTTTTACAATAAAAGTAGATAAATGAAATGAATTATGTGGACTCATGATGATTCAATAACACAGGATTATTGAATATGTAATGATAGCAATATACTAGGTATTCTGATAACATTTCAAATCATGTAAGTGTGGGAGTTTCAGAAATGATGCAAAGAAATCTATGAAGAAACATTTATATTAATTGTATTATAATTATGACCATATGATAAGCAAACAGTGAAATATGCTAAATAATTATTTATTATTATAATATTGTAAATTGAATGATTATTTATTTGAAACGGAAAGGTTTCAAAAATTGATCACAATTCAGCTGATATGGTAGCAATATCTTATTTTTCAAAATAAAAGTAGGTACCTAAAATAAATTATGTCATCTCATGATGATAACTCAGAATTATTAATCATTTGTATTTTTTTTCGAATAAGGATTAATTTGTTCTTTAACTATGTTTCTTTATTTTAGATGCTATAAAGTAGGCCTAAATTTTCAATTAGCATAGAAACTATCACCATATACTAGGAATATAACCAAATTTTTTGTTTTAATTTTGGTCAAATAAACTGATCAATATAGAAAAAAATATTAGAAGTGTTTGTAAAACAAAAAGGTTACTTCAAATTAATTAATAGACTAAAAATATTCGACTTACCTGTGAAATGGTATTTCATTTCCTTTAACATGCCCATTCTTGCATCCAAATGCAAAACAATACATCACCATTTCTCGGTCGTATTTTTATTCAATTCTACGCATTTTACGACAAATACATCACAATATTTAAGAAGAAAAGGTTGTGATCCAATACTAGCCCTAATACTCATTCAAATCCGTTTTTCAACTTTAAAAATGAAAAATCGTACTGCAACAACCTGCTTAAATGTGTGAGTACGAGAGAGAAGGGAATCCCACACGGTAGGCCTGTCTCACTCACTCCGCCTGACACACTTTTGGCTGTAGCTTAGCATTGGACAACCCCTTCCAGTTAGTATAGAGTTCACTGCTGATTGCTCGTTTTTTTTTTGTCTCTTTGACATGCCATCTTGATAGTATAAATTTTATGAACGTTCAAGGGCCGGTTTCCGAGCTCGGGATCTATAAGTTCTGGACTTACAGAGTCCAGGACTGAAATAAGCTCTCGGGTCTAAATTGACTTTCTGAGTCACGATTTTATCTTCTAAACTCCAGAGTCTATCAAGTCCTCGACTTATTTGAGTCCAGGACTTTAACGAAGTAGACATGAGGGAAATTCACAATATTTTGCTGTTGTATTGTTGGCATTATAGCAAAACGAAACAGCTGATTGCAGCGGCACAGTATACATACAGTAGGGAAACTTGGCTAGTACCCTGACGCTAAAATCCGCCATCTTGTTAGGAAGCGCCGCATTGTAATAGTATTGATGGTAGGTTCGGATCACTTTAATGATCCGGATCAATTGATCTCGTTCACTGCTAAGAGCCAATCAGAAGACCAGGATTGGAACTTGCCAAGGTCACGTGACGTGTTTAGTATTGGGGTCATGTAAAAAGCATTGGTTAGATAGGCGATTTATTACAAGTTTCCATTCTGTACTTATTCTGTGGCAGCGGGACAATTCAAATGAGCAAGCTCTCCAAACTATTTTGTAAAAATACGTTTCGATTTCTTTGTATACCTATTCAAAGCAAAACCTTTGAAAGGTGAATGAATAAAAATTTCATTTTACGTTATGCTGTTATTGATCATTAATCCTAACCAGTGATTTTGGAATAAAAATTTCATTAGGGTATTGAGTTTGAAAACGTATTTGTTTTGAAAAAAAAAACTGGAGTAATAATTTATTATTGTTATTATTATTAATATGTTGAATATGACATTGATTAATAACATTCAGATTGGAATATAAATTCCAAGGCAATCCTTGTATTATTTTGCTTGAACATTTTTAGGTTATGTCATAAAATGAGGTTAGTTTTTTACGCATAATTCTGATACAATTATATTCCAAAATGAACTTGCAAACTATAAATTATGAATTTAGATGGCTAATCCAAATAATTTAGGTATTCCATGACATCTATTTGGCTTTTTATCTACCATACTCCAAAACAATAACTGAATTGTGTTTAACAATCCGTTTCAAATGTAAGTTTTTAAGGGCCGGTTTCTGAGCTCGGGATTTAGCTAAGTTCTAGACTTTAGCTGGCTTTAAACTCTGGAGTCAAGAAATTGGCTTTCCGAGCCAGGGCATTAACGTAGTTGAGGACTTAAATAGACTCTGGAGTTTAGAGATCACGTTAGACCCCGGAGTTTATAATTTCACTTTCTGAGTGAAGGGCTTATAAGTCCAGGACTTGAACTAGATTCTCACCTCTTTCCGAGTCAAGGATTTATCAAAAATCGTTAAGTCCAGAACTTAAAACAGTGTAATTTTAAACCCTCGACTGGGGTAGGGCTTAAATTTAAGTTCTAGACTTAACTGAGAAAAACACAATTCAGTTATTGTTTTGGAGTATGGTAGATAAAAAGCCAAATAGATTTCATGCAAAATTTCCTTGTGCTGGATACAGAGTGGCCCAAAAACCCCGTATTTTAGGCTCATTTTACAGTTTTCAGCTATTTCTGCCAAAATCTCGTAATCGGACAGACAAATTTGCTCTTGCCTTTTTTTACTTTCCTTGTCCCATTACCATAGGTAAGGAAAGTATTGCTTTCCGAAAAAAATTAAGGTACCCCAATTTCTAATTTCTATACGTTTCAAGGTCCCCTGAATCCAAAAAAGTGGTTTGTGTGTGTGTGTGTGTGTGTGTGTGTGTGTGTGTGTATGAGTGTATGTGCATCTGTGTACACGATATTTTTTCATCTCCCAATTAACGGAATGACTTGAAATTTGAAACTTGAGGTACTTACAATATAAGGATCCGACACAAGCAATTTCGATCATATGCAATTAAAATGGCTAAAATGTTGTCGAAAACAGGGTTTTTCGCGATTTTCTCGAAAATAACTCCAACGATTTTGATTAAAGTTATACCCAAAATAGTAATCGATAATCTCTATCAACTGCCACAAGTCCCATATCTGTAAAAATTTCAGGAGCTCCGCCCCATCTATGCAAAGTTTGATTTTAGATTCTCAATTATCAGGCTTCAGATACAATTTAAACAAACAATTTCGAGTGGAAAAGATTGAGCATGAGAATCTCTACAATCAATGTTCAGTACCATTTTCATCTAAAATTAAAAATAAGCTCGAGACATAATAAATAAATTCGAGAAAATGTGATTATCCAATTGCAAACTGTTGGCAACTGTTGATTCTATTAGAATGATGATTCACTATGGAGAGATAGGAGACCTCGTGTGTCTCCAGCGTTATTGCCCTGTCACCAGCTGGCTCAAATCTTTGAATAGTAGACTTGAGATGCGCGGGAACAATAGCGTCAGGTGATCAATTTTCATAACAGCAAGGAAAGTTGTGTAAGTGCGTCACACCAGATTTTCAGATTATAAAATTCCTAATAAAATGAGGTCATCCAAAAATTCTCTATTTGCAATAAGTAATGAGTTATGATTTTTCAACAATGAGTGAAATTCAAAGAGAAAATCAATTTTGATGAATTTTAGTTTTTGATCAACAATATCTTCCGATTGTTACAATTTAGATGTATAATTCAAAATCCTTCTGGGCGTATTTTTGTGCTCTACAATCTTAGGTCAGGTAGAGCGCTCCATCTCATATAGATTTCCAGGTAAACCTGACAACAATGCTTCTTGCATTGTGAAAAACACCTAATTTTCAGCTTCAACCAATATCACCAACTACATTGTCCTCACATTGATATTTCGCACAATGACATAAGTTCATGAGACTATCACCCGTTTCTTAGATGCACTTCAATTCAGAATTTCTTAGTGGAGAGCTTCGACCATTAATATAATAGACACGGCTTGAGCGTAGTCGCTGAAGCAAACATGAATTGGGTGTGTGACGTCACATGAGAGAGCCTTCGAACTACACGCCATAATCAGCCTATGCTAAATGAGCACTTTCATAGCTTCTGAATCAGAATTTGAACTGATTTATTATTCTACTTGAAAAATTAATTATGGAAGATAATTTATCCATTATTTATTCATATAATTGCATACGTAAAACCTATGTTTATATTGCCTAGTAAACGTATTTGAACATATTATGTTGTATTGAAATTTATTTCAGGGCTTTATCAAGCCGATAATAACTTTCTTCTTGAATCTACATACCCTCGTATGTCTCCAGCGTTATTCTCCTGTCACCAGCTGGCTCAGATCTTTGTTTATAAGTAGACTTGAGATGCGCGTGGACACTAGCGTCAGGTGAAACGGCAAGGAAAGTTGTGTGAAACGCTACACCAGATTTTTCTGGTATGCAATCCACAAGTTGACATGTTTTGATGCGAACAAACGAACACACGACCAAACACAACCCTACTCTCTCTTATTATATAGAAGATTATCCATTTTAATTAAAAATGTGTACCAAACACCCTAATGTTCGCTAAGCCGCGTTTACACCGGAGTTGGCAACCAATGATTGCCGACATTTATCGGCAATTTTGAGTTGCACGCATTAAAACAACTGCAACTCGCATTGCCAACCGTAGTTGGAGACCGATTTTGCGAGTTGGCAATCGAAATTTGGTTTTCCGACTGGAGTCGGTAAAGATCAAAGGCGGTTGCCAACCCCGGTTGGCAATGCGAGTTGCAGCGCTAACTTGAGTTGCAACTTGAGTCTGCAACTACCCCGCTACCCCTCCCGCCTGTTGGCTCCACGTGGTCGCGCTGCGTCAGTTCCTCAGTTCAAGCAGGCTAGTCGTCGTGACTTGTTGTGTTTTGTTGTTTGGTTGTTGTTTGTGCTAGTGCAATGTAAGCTATAATGTAAGCTAAGCTATACATTACTCAAGCTAAGCTATATATTTCTTAAGCTATAGAGTTTCTTTGTTTGATTTGGAGTTTTTTTGATGTATACATTTATTTCTAATTTTATGAATTGTGTTACTTTGGAACATTAACTTAACTTTGTGTTCATATTTTATTAACAAGTCACTACCAGGTTGCAACTTTTTTTGTCTAGATTTATTAACAATTAACTTTTGTCTAGATTTATTCAACTCAGTGCACAATGTAAACAAATAAAAGGAATCTAAAAATAACAATATTTAGTAATTTTCTTTCTTTGCTCACCTGTATGTTATCCTTCAGGAAACCTATAACAGCCTCACAAATCTCTGGCACTAAAATAGATATCGCACTTTTGGAAACTTTAAACAAATAACTGATACTAGTATAAGAGTCGCCACTCGCCAAAAAGCGCAATGTAATAGCCAATCTTTCTCGCACTGGAATTGCTTTCCTGTAGTTAGTATCCTGTTTACTAATTATGTGTCCAATACCAACAATTAAACTTTCAAAATCGTCACTTGACATTCTTAAAAAGTTTTTTACACTGCCATCGCATCTCAATTCTCCCGTCAAAGGATCTGTATCATCTCGATTTAAATCATTTAAAAGATCGCTGCCGCTATACTTTGCTCTTGCCTGCAATGAAGGTCGAACCCAGTATTTTCTCGGTTTTCTACATTTTGATAAAATAACACACGCTGCCGCAGCAAGAACAACCTCTTCAGCACTCGACATTCTACATACTGTCTGATTTGATTTTCTACATACTGTAAAGTTTAGTTGCAAGTTGCAGGTTGCAGACCTAAAAACAAACTATGTGCCCAGGTTGCAAGTACAAGTTGCAGACTTCCATCGGCAACTAGCGTCTGCAATCGAAATTGGCAATTTTTTATTGCCAACTCCGGTGTAAACGCGGCTTAATGCTCCATCCATGATAGTTGGGAGTTGGAGTTAATTCTTCAATTTCAGGTGAAAATGATATTCTACTTTTTTCCTAAAAATTTCAGTGCAATTATATGCTGCGCAGGAGATTACCATTTTCATAAATAATAATCACATAAATAAATGATAATCTGCTATGGAAAACAAGCTATGTTTAACAACAATGCATTGTTTAACAACAAAGTCTATACGATGCGTGACGTCACTGCTGTGACGTCAAGGTGGGCGAATTTGGCAGTAGATGTTGGCTTCATCGACTTTTAGTATGAATATATACAATTGGCCGTGTCTATTCTATAACTGGTCTAAGGCTGCAACACACTACTGTAGCGTCAATCTGTCACAGTAGATTTCACTCTTATTATTAATATAAGAGTTTGATCATTTATGATCCTAGTTTCTTATTAATGCTTGAAATGAATTCAAATATCACGTTAATATCAGAATCGAAGCAGTATTTTCATATAAATATTTCTGTAAAAAATGCGATATCGATAGCAAATATTCTTTCGATATCGACAAAAGTCTTTCGACATACGATAATATCGGAAATATCGATATTCATTGATATCGATAATATCGGAACATCCCTAACTGTGTCGTGGTGTGGTGAGGTTATGTCAAATTTTTGACGGTATTCTTATTATTATTGCATCGTTCATTATTAATTTGTGCTTTAGATAGAATAGCAGTCAACGATTTATTTATCCAGTATGGCAGGAGAAGTTGTTGTTGATGCTCTTCCTTACATTGACCAGGGCTATGATGAACCCGGTGTCCGAGAAGCAGTAAGTAAAAATAATACAGTACCTATTGTTTTCGCCAACTAGGTTTCAAACAATTATTGTCAATCAAGTTATTTTATTATGATGAAATACCTGTCATTATTTATGAAATACCCGTCATCATTCATGAAATACCCGTCATCAAAATTTTAGTTGGGGTCGATTTAGTATGTTATTTTGAGCACAAAAATTAAACGGCTGACAGAATCCAAAGTCAGGGCAGTGGACTGTGAATGATAGTTGGTATTAATACCTACAAATAAATCTTTGAATTCTGTGCATAAAAATACTGATAGCTTGAAGTGTGGTAAGTACGCCAATAAAAGACCAAATGAGTCAACAAGATGAGATTTAATAATAATAAAATAATAGGCAGATGGCCACATACAAAAACAAGTGTAAGTAGATTGAATCGAAAAATCTTGGGACAATTACAACATGTAATAAAAAACGTTATAGAAATACAAAATTTAAATGAAATTAGGTCAATGACATTAATGACCATTGAAGCCTGACAATAATCGAAAAGATATTATTAATGATACCTGAATTGCGAATATAAATTGAGTGCTATAATGAAAAAGTTATTGCTGCAAAATTCAATCTTAATGATTTACAAAAGGAATAGTAATAAATGACAATAAGCTGTAGATAGTGCTCAATAAATAGAATACATTAATATAGGCGGCATAGGCCTTCAGTAAATTAAATGTCAAGTTAGACATCAATTGAACAACTCAAATATGTGAATGTGCTTGCAAGCCAAGCGTAGCTATCAATACAGTGAAATAATTACTAATATAGAATACGTTAATATAGGCGGCATGGGCCTTCAGTGAATTGAATGTCAAGATAGACATCAATAGAACAATTAATAGGCATCGGTGGCCTCAGTGAATTGAATGTCAAGATAGACATCAATAGAACAATTAATAGGCGTCAGTGGTCTCAAAATGACACTTAAGAGCTAAGGGTAGCTATTAACAAAATTGAATATCTTGGTCGATATTAATACGCTTGTAAAGCCAAGGGTAGCTATCAACAAAATTGCATGTCTTGGTCGACATTAATACGCTTGTAAAGCCAAGGGTAGCTATCAACAAAATTGAATATCTTGGTCGATATTAATACGCTTGTAAAGCCAAGGGTAGCTATCAAAATTGAATGAAGTACATATTATAACCTTGACATTATGTAGGACAGTGCTCTCAATGAGACATGCACTGTAATATATTGAATTCATGAAAATAGGCTCGATTACCAAGGTATGGACAATTAAATGTTTTTAATTGCCGAAAAAGTTGAATGATAGCTGTAAAAATTATATAAACGCACATAAAACTGTTTGACTTAGAAATAGAGAGCGTGGTCCAATATCGAAACGCTGTAGCATTTTATGAACAATTATGTAATACATGCGTAAATGAAAGTTGAATAGAACGATTTACGTAACCTGAATAAAATTTTGAAGAAGAGATGCAGCCAGGCAGACAGGCAAGGAATCCACAATACCCAAAAGAACAGGACATCAGCAAGCGATGATGTGATCTGGCCATGCGATGACAAGAATGGAAGCATCCACCACAGCAGGCAAATCCCTCAGTGGAAATGTGAGCAGGAGCATGTAGAATTCCAAACGAATAATCCGAATTTTAAGTTGTGGAATTTTTAGATTGATTTCCAAACGGTAGAGATGATGAACTTGAAAGTTTGAGTTTCAAGAGGTGAAGCCAATTGTTAGAAGAATGGCAATAGACACCCACACGAGGTTGCGATCTTGACAAAGTTTATCAGCGTAAATAAGTGAAGAAATCGATGAATAATTGAAACACAATTGAAGAATAGAATAAACGAGTTAATTTGGAGGAATAATTCACTTTTTAAAAACGTTCCGTAGATCAGATGAATATGGATGAAAATTTAGACCGGGAGCAAAACGCACTCTCCGACTATACTTGATCAAGAGACAAGGAAACCGCTAATGCTCGGCTGAAAAAGGGACATGCTGGATGTGTTTGAAACATACGTAAAACGTTTACAAACGTTTGGTGAAAAAGTAGCAAATATCTAGTATAGGAAACCAACTTGATTATAGCAGTGCCGTAGAACCGTGACTGTGACGTCACCGGACAGCGCAGACAGAAAATGATGACATGATGTCTATGTAGTTGCGGAACGAGTAACAAGTGGAACCGTTACAATAAATGCTTTGTCAGATTTTACACGGCGGTCACATTTTTTTTTAATAAACTAACTTGTTGTTGGTTATCCATCTTGTTTTTACTATTATTATTACTATTAAATTTTGTAAAACTTTAAAGTGAAAAAACACTCACATTCTTTGATGTGGCAAAACTGAGTTTCTGTTTCTGTTTGGCTTGAAAATGTGCAATACCAGCACGAAACAAACGTCTCCACATCAAAGAATGTGATTGTTTTTTCACTTTAAAGTTTTATAAAATTCAATAGAAATAAACTAAGTTTAAAGTAGCACAATTTTAAATGCATCTAGCCTATAAGTGGCAGTCATCTTGATTATCGAAATCATCAAAATTATGTTTTTCCTTATTCAAGTTTTCCTAACCAAAACGTTCCTAACACAAAGCTTTTACTAACATACCGGTAACCCTTTGCGCTCTCATATCCAGTATAGATGGATACTTCTAACTACAGCTCTAAACCAACAAGACAGGTTTCTTTGCGTCAGCTCTTATATTATCTAGCATCTTAAATGCTTCATTTAAGATATCAAAAATGCATCTATTTAAGATATTATATATCCAGCATCGCTGGCTACCCTCTTTTCCTGCTACAGCTCTCTTCAGAATTTCCATAGTTGGTCGTAGCAGCTCTGGCACTTGCACAGTAGTAACTCTCAAAATCTATCAAACTGCAGTATTTAGTATCCAAATATTAGAATGTTACGTTTATTATACAAAGCTCAATTTTACTTCATTGTATTGGTCATTTCATTTATTTCATGTTTTTTGATAAGCCAATACAAAATAAAATCCTCATATTGGGCTAATATAAGCTCATACCAAGTTTTTATTTCCTGTATTAAAATGGTGTTTATAGTTTTATAATGAATCAGTCAGATTGATGATTCATTATCTATTCAAATCGCACATATTTTATGGAAATCTTTAATAATAGAGGTTGATATACATTAAAAAACACATCATAGTTCTTCCTCAAGTCATCAATTGCTCAAGTTCATTACTCATATTTGGTAGATATTAGCACTCTACAAGTCTCAGAGAAACATAGGAGAATAATATATTTTCTAGTGACTAGTAATTGACTGAATTAATCAAACTCTGCTACATAGAAGAATAATTCACTACTTTATGTAGGAAAAAACACGTTTTATGTTTAACCAAAGTAGGCATTGCAGTAGTCTACTACTGTGCTACTATGCAACTCAAACCAGCTGCTATGTTTGCTGAATGAAGACATCTTTTAGCTTTTATTTGATAAATCAATAAAATAATATAATTAATATTGAAAAATTATGTACATTCGCATCAATATCAAGCAATGGTTATCATGAGCTGGAAAAATGTTTTTTTTTTAAACACATTAACAACATATTGCAATGAAAGTAGTGATTGTTTTGATTTATGTAGTTGTTCTGAACAAAAATCACAGCTAAAGTTATTCACCAATCAGATCCTAATTTTATTAAAAATGAATAAGTAGCTGAACAGCAATATCCAGTCATGCTGGATACCAGAGCGTTCGAAATTTTTGGTGTGAGCTAGTAATGCTGGATAAGAGAGCTGTAGCATATGATGCCCATTTTGTCAACCAGAGTTGTAGAGGAAATTGTAATAGCAAGTAACGCTGGATACAAGAGTGGAAGGACAAAGTCATACAAGTTCACAAAGAGCGCAAAGGGTTTAAGCTTTTCCTAGCCTAAGCTTTTTTTTAATCTTAGCTTTCCTAACCTGATATATTAGAGGTGTTTGAAATGTCATGAACAAAGTGAGGTTAGTAAAACTAATTTAATTTAATTTAATTTATGATGAGTGACCGCCGTTTATTTCTTGTGATTTTGTGTTCAAAATGACATACTAAATCAATCCCAACCAAAAATTTGATGACAGGTATTTAGGCACTGGACCTACTGTTTAGCCAAAAAAACTTCATTGTCCTCTACAATAATTGTTCTGTGTTAATAAAATGTCAGGTAAATCATCATACAGGCTATGGAATTTGCTCTACTTTTTTATAGAGGCTGTGAGTTACATTAATAAATTCTTTGGTTCAAGGCTATGGCAATGGTTGAAGAGGAAACGAGAAGGTACAGGCCAACTAAAAATTATCTAGAACACCTGCCGCCGTTAAACTTGAATTCCTTTGAGGTGAGTAATTATAAGTATAACTTACTATTTAAAATAATCTTGAGAAGAAACCTAAAACTTGAGCTTTTTCTATTGTGGATAATACCCAGATGAACTTATGGTTCACTGCAAACTACATCCAGTCTAGCCCACTCTCAAGGTGAAGCCAAGCCACACGCTGGGCTGGGTCTGTCACAAAATCACAGAATATATATATATATATATATATATATATATATATATATATATATGAATTAAAACAGGAGAAATAAGACATAAATAGATTGAAAACACTTAAAAACTTACATTAGAAATGGGGGAAATTTTCGGGAACAAGTTCCCCAAGGAAATCTTGTTCAAGGAGGCCCATGAATAGGTTTGCATAGGATGGTGCCATCCTGGTGCCCATCGCTGTACCCGAAGATGATATTCATCTTCAAACCTTAAGGCATTGCTTGTGAGCACCAGTTTGGTGAGGTTGAGGAAAAATGAGTGAAATTTGAAGAAAAAAATCAATTTTGATGAATTTTAGTTTCTGATCAACAATATCTTACGATTGTGACCATTTAGATGTATAATTCAAAATCCCTCTGGGCGTATTTTTGTGCTCTACAAACTGAGATCAGGTAGAGCGCTCTATCTCATATATATTTCCAGGTACACCTGACAACAATGCTCCTTGTATTGTGAAAAACACCTCATTTTCAGCTTCAACCATCATCACCAACTACATTGTCCTCACATTAATATTTCGTACAATGACATACGTACATGATTTATTATTATGATCTATGTGAATCACCCGTTAGATGCATTTCAGTATTTCCTAGTGGAGAGGCGCACTTAAGGACACCTTAAGGATCAAAATTTCAATCACTTTTAACTTTTGACACAATGCTCAGATTTCATCGTACTACACTTCATTCTTGGCTTGTCAAGGCGGTCTAAAATCAAGCATCATAAGTCAAATTCGGTCAAAAAATGGAAAATTTATTGTTGAGTGTACTTAGCCCATATTCCAATATACAAAAAATGGCCAATTTCTATATTCTGCAAATATGAAGAGTACTTTGTCTTCATAATCCCAGCATGTGTCTGTTTGTAAAACACCTATGTATAAACTAATCACATCAGGACTTAAAAGTAGCCCAGTTTGGCGGCGTGCAACTTTGTCGTTTGGTGACAAAATCTCGGGAGTGCCAGTTTGTCGTTGCATGCACTGCCAAACTGGCACTCTAAGGAATGCAGCCCAGTTTGACGGCGTGCAACTTTGTCATTCAGTGACAAAATTTCAGGAGTGCCAGTTTGTCGTTGCATGCACCGCCAAACTGGCACTCTAAGGAATGCAGCCCAGTTTGACGGCGTGCAACTTTGTCGGTAGCCCACTTTGTCGTCAGCCCACTTTGTCGTCAGCCCAGTTTGTCATCGTCCCGGTAATTGTATGGCAAGATTACGATACTTATGAGCTCTACTTAGAAATGGATTGTGAAACAAGTTAATTGTACTGGAATGTAATAAACTGTGATATTTTCATCTATATATATAAAAGCGAAATGGCACTCACTCACTGACTGACTGACTCACTCACTCAGTCACTCACTCACTCACTCGCAGAACTAAAAATCTACCGGACCAAAAACGTTCAAATTTGGTAGGTATGTTCAGTTGGCCCTTTAGAGGCGCACTAAGAAATCTTTTGGCAATATTTTAACTCTAAGGGCTGTTTTCAAGGGTTTAAAGTTTATCTTTTAGCATGTATATTCTTCTTCTCCCAATCTCTTAATTTATGGAAATTGAAATTTCCATATCATATGTTACTATAGAACTATAATCTAGATAGAGTACCTCTTCGAAACAGTTGTTAACTGGCAACTAAATTAATAATTTTGTCAGGTTGGCATTAAGTTGAGTTGACTTTGTTAGGTTGGCATCCAGTTGAAGATTTAAATGCATTTATCGCAGAAATATTGATTGGGCACTGCTACTTCAATCCTGGGAATATTATATTACTAGCCGTCAGGCTCGCTTCGCTGGCCATATCCGTTTAGCCAGACGTTTAGTCTGGACCCCCGACTGGATTGTCCTAACATATGATAAAAATGCTCAAATGAAAAATGCAGGCGAGCGAAGCGAGCCTGCTGATCTCATTCTTGGACGACCCAGTCGGGGGTCCAGGGGGCGGAGCCCCCTGGCTAGACGGATATGGCGAGCGAAGCGAGCCTGACGGCTAGTAATTATATAAAAGCAATTAAGCCATTCATTTCAATCATTGAGAGAAAAACCAATAAGATGCTCATATTATCTTCTCAAATCTTAATACATTAACAATACACTACCGGTAATTCACGAGTAAATACTGATGTGGTCGATTTCAATGAACATTAAATGAAATGGTTCTTTTCTTCTAAATGTCTATACTTGAGCATTCTGTTAATTTCGAACAGAGATCTCTTTTACGGAGTTTTCTCAGATGATGCAGCAATCACTGAGGAATCACTAGTAAATATTATACCACAAGACTTCATATCAGACAATCAAAATTGCTATAAGAGAAAAGAAATCTTATCATGGATCAAAACATCACGTTTTCAGTAATCAAAGGCAGTAGCTTATAACAAATTCTAAATTTACGTTTCTCCACTCACCTCTTCTCATCACCAGTTGACTTGTGCATTCACTGTGCTTCTTCTCTTTCTCAGGTTTTCCCTCTTATATTATAAAAAAAAACTGTTCTTCATTTCACTCTGTATTTCAAATTTATTTTACCATTAGGCTATTCTTAGTCATTTATTATATTCTATTTTATAAATATTTTTTCTTTTCTACGTTTCTCAATCTTTATATTCTCTTACTCATGCTCGCGAACAGACGAAAGTCTTGCGAGCTACACATTCTTTTGTACTCTTTATTTATTTTGTATATTTGTGTATTTAAACTATGTAAAATGTGCAAAGAATGAATAAATTGAATTGAATTGAATTGAATCTCCAACACATAACTCAATAGTCCAGGAGAGAGTCATCTAAAATTAAAACTGTTAGTGCAATATTGCTAAATTATTAGTGTTTTTCAGAAAATTATTAATCCCATGAATGTCTCTTAATTAAATGATAAGTTATGGAGTTCCAAATATTATAATATTTTTCGCATTCCCATTTTTCTTTTTTTTATATTTGAATCGCTTCATTTGGGTCACTCGTTGTTTAGTCGAATATATCTATCACATAAATCTCTCTCAGCAGCTACTATATAAACGCTCAAAATAGGTTGCTAGAGAACGATAATGATAAGAATATGTGATGAATAATCTATCCTGTTCTAGGTGAGCAATATTTCTGTATCACAGATATCCAAAAACTTCAACACTAAAAATGTGAATATCTTTGAAACGGTTTGATATATTGATGAGCGATTTCCACCATTCATTGTCTCTTGAAATTCTTTATTTGAATCTTGCATTAAAACCTTCCCATAGAAAATTTTTGATTCAATGTGGTGGAACGAAGATGGCAAACCAAAATTTTGAAGCTACCTACAGAATTTTTTTTCAATTTGAATAGGAATCCCAGTGGAGCCCACTGTTAAATTATCTTTGGAAAAGGAACATTAAGCTGTTTTCCTATTAATATTACGCTGTAGGCCTACGTGAATCCATAGAACTTCATAGGTTTTTCCGTATGGGTAAATGATTCAGAATCAGAATTCAAATTTTGTTAAATCAATAATACCAACGACATAGCAACTGCCATCACAATTTGTATCATTAATATTATGCGTATGCTATTGAAGGATAATAGTCAGGCAGACACACAGGAGCATGTTATTTTGTCTCATGCAGTACTTTCAATGTTACTTTTATATCCTGAAAAAGGACGAAAAAGTGAGTAAAATATTTTGTTGTTCAACAAACTTGACCTGTAAAAAGGTTCGAAGAGTGCATGTTCAAAATTTGAAGCTGATCGATCAACTCTTTCTTAAGTTATTGTAGTGCATTCAAACAAACAAGCAAATCCACAGACTGGCAACAACTTTGAACTTGAGTGAAAAGTAAGAACTTGCTAACGCTCGTTCAACAAATATTATTGAGAGAACAACGGGCGGTATTATCAAGTTGGTAGCACATAACTTGAAGGAGTCAAATTATTTCAGTGTAGGGGATTGTGTATTTTACAAGAGAGTGTGTTTCTGAGGGATATAAGCCTATAGTGAGAAAGTGAAGAAGTGAGGATTTAATTGAATTGCAGTTTTAGTTTTTTTTGCACGGCCGGCCCTCTCTCACATTCAACCATCAGCCCTCCAGTACGATGCTACATCAACTATATTATACAATCCTAGTCGATGGAATGGGGGAATTGACAATATTACAAGCAAGAGTTGATGGTAATGAATATTATTGACACAAAGAAATTTACAAATCTAGACATGGGAAAGTCAAATTCAAGATAGGTTGAAGATAATTATGTCTGAAGCATTGTATGAAATAATAACAAAACCCTGAGGGGTTTTGAAGAAAGGAGAGCATTAGCACACAACCGGGTAAGAGAGAGAGTTAGAGAGAGATGAGAAAGAGAGAGAGAGAGAGTGAGTGTGTGTATGTGTGTGAGAGAGAGAGATAGTGGGAGAGAGAGAATGAGAGAGGAAGCAATAGAACTAAATAAGGTTGAGATAAGAGACAATGTCACGCAGGAGTATTGTCCAATGGTGGTCACACACACACACACTTCTACAGTCACACTAAGTTATAAACAGAAAATTTCAAAGAAAGTACAGTCTGTGCCAAAATTGAAACCAGTTTACTTCCTAGCTATTCTGCCAGCTTAACTGACATAAGCGACAAAAGCTGATAGCGACAAAAGCTGATAGTGACAACCAGAGACTGTTTTCCAGGTAGAGAAATTAGTCACAGACTCGCCCTGCCAAAACAAGACACTTCTTTTTCAGCACAAGAACGACAAAAGTAGCCACCGCCAAAACAAGACTGATTTTCAGTGCTAGGATGGATGTGTCTGACTTTGACGGTGGTGTATACTGACATTGCCCCCTTACTGAACACCACAGATTACATCAATGAAGCCAATCGGCAACTCACCAACCCTGAACAGTATCAACTCCTGCCTTCTGGTTAAATGTATTTAAATCTTACATGTCCAAGTGGCTCATTGATAGAAGTCTGTACAATACCACTGACTTGAACAATAATTTGGATATAAGAAGATACAGGTGTATGATCTGGATGAAAAGAGCAGTGGACTTTGGTAATAAATTGATTAAACAACTAAAAGTGTTATTTCTGAATCCAACCCAATCACACATAAAGTTTTAAATGATTGCTGTATATCCAAAATTGATCTGAAGTTGAATGCAAAACAATCATTGAAGTGACTGGTAGCTAGATAGCTTAGGGAAAATTAATTAATATATGAATAATAGGAAAGGTCAATGCCAAATGAGAACAATAGGTTTATAATCATACAAGAATGTATTTAAAAAATCAAAGATTAGTGCAAGATGAAATTTGAACATACAAAAGTTATAGAAGTGCAAGCAATAAACATATATTCTGAGTCAAGAATGATTGATACTAATAATAATCCAACTGATAAAATTCAAATTCAATAAACTTGTGATGTTTCAAATGTGAGCAATCACTATTTCAATGTGATGCTAAAATTTCTTAATACCTTTGTATGTAGTTTAAAGTAAGCAAATTTTCAAATAAAATAGATGAGAACTATAGTATTAGAAAATATTAAAAAAGATTGAATGTGAAAACTTTCCAATAAAAATTGCTATAAGTGATGTTACAGGAATGCAATTTTAATGAGAAATGCAATCTTGAAAGTGACTTATAGCATAGTTAATTAAAATATAATTGAATCAGATCTAACTGTAAAAACTGAAATAGTATTCAAAATTGAATAACATGTAATATATTTGAATATTGAGGTGATATCTATTTTAAGAATTATCAAAATGAAAAATGTATAACTCTGAGATACTAAAGATTAGCAAAAAAGATTCTTGTGAATCCAGATTGGAGAATAGAATTAAGAACAAATTGATTGAAGCTGGTATAATTGGATTGATTAACCAGAGTTTGTAAAAAGGCTTGAAAATACTAAATGTTAACATTCATGATAAGAAAGATTCTTACAAATCCAAACAAGAGAATGGAACTAAGAACAAAATAATTGTAATCATAAGTCAAATAATGGCTTTGACTAGAATAATAAATAATTGAATGAATTCACACAAATTTGGTGTAAAAATACATGAGTAAATTCAAGTCTAAACCAGTGAATGGAAATGAGAAAAAAGTTGCTAAAATTCAAAGTGACACAATATAATTGACCTAGGATTGATGGTCAATAAAATCTGATTTTAGGTCAACTATTTTGAAAATCAAAAACAGTAGGCAATACTCTTCTTCCTTGCCCTTTTCCCATTATTTGGGGTCAGCTCTCCTGGATCTTAGTCGCCAGTGATTGCGATCTTGGGTCGTCTCTGGCGTTAGTTCCAATTGTCATATCCCTAAGCACTAGTGCCATCCATGTTAGGCGTGGTCTGCCTCTGCACCTTGACTGTGACTATCTCCAGCACTTTTCTAGTCATGTTTTTGGGTGGGCGTCTCTTTACATGGCCATACCATCGCAGTCTTCCTTCCATTATTTTTTCAGCAATTGGCACAACTTTAAAACTGCCACATACATGAGTGTTCTTAATGTGGTCCAGTCTACTTACTCCTCCGGCCCATCTCAGCATTCTCATCTCAGCAGTATGAAGTTTCTCTGTGTGTTGCTTTTTCAGAGGCCAGCACTCTGCACCATATATCATTGCTGGATGCATTGCAGCTTTATACACTTTGCCCTCAATGTGTAAGGGCATTCTATTGTTGCAAAGCACTCCTGTCAGGCCTCTCCATTTCATCCAACCCGTACTAATCCTGCTCGAATTGTCTGCATCAATGCTTCCATCATTGCTGATGATCGACCCTAAATACTTGCATTGCTGAACACCCTCCAAAGGAGTACCTTGCAGGTGTGGTGCTCGACTGACATTGCCACTAAAACCACAGTGCATGTAAACTGTTTCCTCCCTACTGATTCTGAGGCCAGCTCCTTCCAGTTTGACTCGCCACATGTCAAGTGCTTGCTGCATCTCATCTGGCATTTTTCTGATAAGGACAATGTCATCAGCATATAGGATGTCCCATGGAGGTGCGAGCTGCAATTCTGCAGTGAGGTAGTTCATCACAAGGTTGAATAGGAGTTGACTCAGGGCAGAACCGTGGTGCACCCCCACCTCTACACTGAACTCCCCACTAGTCCCAGCCGGGCTCCTAACCTTTGTTGTGGCATTATGGTACATGTCCTTCACTATGTTTATATAGTGTTCTGGGACCGCTTGTGCCCTCAATGCTTACAATATGAGCTTCCTGGGCACTCAATCAAAAACTTTCTCCAGGTCAATGAAAACCATGTGCAGGTCAGATTTGTTGTCTCTCTGCTTTTCCATAAGGATTCTTACTGAGTGCAAAGCATCTGTGGCCGACCTACCTGGGACAAAAACACACTGATTCTCAGTAACAGCTGTAATTCCAAGTAGACGTTCCCTGATTACACGTTCCCAGATTTTCAATGTGTGCAAGATGAGTTTAATTGCTCTAAAAATTTTACAAAGTCGTACATCAAACATCTCCTTTATTCTTATAGAATGGAACAATGAAGCTTTTTCTCCACTCATCTGGCATGCCTTCATTTAGCACCCCATTGAAGATATTAGTAAGAAAAAGCAATCCCATGCTATCCAACTTCTTCCACACTTCCACTAGAATCCCATCTGGTCATGTGGCTTTGTTGTCACTCATTTCCTGGAGAGCCAGACCTACCTCTTCCAAGGTTACAGATGGAATTGGCCCGATTGTTGGCTGAGCTGGCTGTATAAACAGTCAGGCATATAACAGTAGGCAATACGTGAATGTAAAAAGAAAAAAGAAAACGTGATACAAAATACTTAGCTCAATGTAAAATTAGCAGCTTCAAAGTGCGAAGAGATAGGACATGACCAAGCCAGGGCATGTTGACTGGAAACTGCAGCAGAGGCAGGACCACCGGAGGAGTAGAGGTTCTCACGAACCAAGAGAACATGGAGTTGAGTGAGGACTCAAAATTATGAAGTCATTCCAAGAGATGAATAGTGGCAACAATGTAACCATTTATATAGTGGCAACCAACTATGACACAGCGAAGTCACAGTTCATAATAATGCAATAGTAAAACAATGTTATGTGAAGAACTTGGGGCACAACTCAAATTTGTAAAAAGTGAGTTAGAATCGAAGCACAAATGTTTGAGAAATGCAAGTTGATTAAAAGTCATTGAAACCTGAGTCCAAAGTAACTTGGTAAAAATACTGAAGAATTGAAGTGGACATGAAGCAACTACGTGCAATGCACTGAATCAAAAGTTATTAAAAATTAAGACTTCAAAGCTTAAAACTCATGATTGATTGATGACTTGATTGTAGACACTCCATGACATTTGAAAAGTAATGTGACAATTGAAATTGTGTGCAAGAGGCGGTTTCAAAACTTGAAAAATGCAGGACTGTCATGTACCCACAACTTGAATCTTTGAATCTTGTAAGATGGAACGTTGAAGAACGAAAAACCAAGTTTATGAGAGATGAGGAAGGGGGTAAAAGCTATATTGTACAATGCAAAACAAAAGAGCAGCTATAAAAGTTAGAACTGAAAACAACCTTACTAGGACAATCGAAGAAAACCATTAAAAATATGCAACATGTTCTAAAGATATAGATGATGAAAGATTGACAAAAAAATAAGAACAAGCAACAACAAGTCAGCTGATCAAAATTAAGTTGGCAGCGGAAGCATGCCAAGATTCAAATACTGCCAGAGTGACTACAAGGAAAATTGAACTATGAAGAAGCTGGTAAATGAAGAATGGATGGCAGACGAAATCTAACATAGACTGAGCCCCCTTGGGAAATTCGTGAATTCTCCAACAAACGAAAAATAAAAAATATGTTAGATGAGTGTGTTGTCCATTTCTTCATCAAATGGAAGTGGAGCCACGCTAGAAATAGTGCATTCATAGACCCCTGACTCAGTGAACACAGAGATCATTCTGACCTTACCATCAGAGCCACTCACAACGTTTGTGATACGGCCAAGCCTCCAAGCGGCTGGGGGAGTGCCAGGGTCTTTCAACAGAACCAAAGTGCCAATTTTAATATTGTCAGAGGAAGATGTCGATTTGTGTTTCTTCTGAAGAGTCACAAGGTTTCTTCTGAAGAGTCATTCCAACAGTTGCTTGTTCATGTCATTAATTCTGTTCCAACATTGAATATGATTAATATGTTTTGAGTTGATTGTTTTGACCAGAAGGGCATTGAGTGGTCGACCAATGAGAAAATGTCCAGGAGATAGAAAGGCCAGATCATGGTGGTCTTCTGAAAAAGGAACAACTGGCCTTGAATTTAGAATTGCTCCGATTTGAGCGCTGAGAGTGTACATTTCCTCAAAATTAAGAATTTGTTTCAATGTTACAACTTTGAAAATATTTTTAAAGCTGCGAATAGAGTGCTCCCACAGTCCACCAAAGTGCGGGGCACAGGGTGGAATGAAATTCTACTGAATGCGTAAGTTGGAAGCAGATCGCTGAATAGCTTCTTGATTTTGAGAATCGGCAAGAAAATTGTAGAGCTGTTGTAGTTCACTGTTCGCTCCAACAAATGCAGTGCCATTATCAGAGTAAATCGAATTAGGAATGCCTCTCATGGAAACAAACCTGGAAAGAGCAGCAAGGACGGATTTTGTAGACAGCTCAGTTACCACTTCCAAGTGAACGGCGCGAGTTGCCATACAAATAAAGTTATATGAGCTTTAGAGAATGTGCGTAATTTGGGGCCACCTAGACGAAGACTAAACGGACCCATATAATTGACACCTACATTCAAAAATGCTTGCTGGTAATACTGAATGTGAGTGTTTCATCATTCAATAGGCGGAATGCTACTTTTTTTGGCTCCTAAGTGTCATTGAGGTTTTGACGTGTCCTTGTGGTTTTTGTGATCACATTATGTGCCTTAAGTTTCAAATACCAAGTGCAAAACGGTATGTATGTATGCGTATGGTGCGAGCAGCAAAATACAAGGGTCTATTCAATCATTATACATCTAACAAGAATAGAACAGAAAAAATCAGTAAACTAAAACACATACTTTGTTCTATGTTTAGCAAAAAATATTATCAAGCCAAAGTATGGCATCGTCAAGAGCTAAATTTAATTGTTGCATCACTCCATCGAATCTGTTCAGTGGGCATGACTCCAGGATGTGGCTCATCGTCTGCACTGCGAAACGGTGCAACATTTTCTCTCACCATTGGTGAAAGAAAAGCTCAGAGATTGATGAATTGGTTGAGTATGGGTATTCAGCTTGCTGGGTCTGAGAGAGAGATGAGGAGTGAGTTGTTTAGGACAGTTCCTCGTTAATAATCGCTTGTTGATTTCAAATATATTTGATGGGGGAAAGTCTTTGTGTTGATATCTGTTTACTTCTTTAAGTTGTTTGTTTACCTTTTCATTCACTTATTACATTTTTTCAGAGAAACGTTCTTCTTTTGATATTTTCTTTTTTATTACACTGTAATTATTATCTATTGTTCATTGGATAATTTGTTAAAAAAGAAAATATGGGATGTCATTGCTTGTGCTCTCATTTCCATTTTTAAATAATAATAAGCCGTAGTGGAGTGGATTAGATGCTGGCTTTATAATTCAGAGGCCCGGTATTAAATACTGGTCCGGGCAAGATACTCATCTCGTGCCACTACCGTTTTTCGGATGGACAAGTTAGCCGTCGGTCCCGGCTGTCTAAAAACAGTCGTTAGGTCATGTCAGAGGCCTTGAAATTGATCAGGTGCGACCTGAAAACTTTGACACCAGACCAGAGCCAGCCAGGTCAATCTATATTATAATAATACTAAACATTATTGCAGACTGAAATGATGCGAAACGAATTTGAAAGGATGCAGCAACGTTTACCAATGGATGTACTGAGTATGAAGCGTTACGAGCTCCCTCCTCCTCCTGCTGGTAAAATGACTGACTTGGCCGCCTGGAACGAGTGTGTGGAGAATTCAATGGCTCAGCTAGAACACCAGGCTACCAGGTGTGTGGATATTTCCTTTTTTTCCAATGAATAAACTAGTATCGATTTTTAAACAAGGCATGTTTTGGTTACAATGACATTATTAAGATAACTCGGCCTCATAGTGAAACAATCTGTATCTACAAAAGGAAAACTAAAGTGTTGACTACTAATACTGTTGTTAAGTTGATTGAATTTTTAAAATATATAATATTGAATAGCGCGCCTGGAAGATACACAACAAATATATGGAACAATCGAATTGATAGAATTAAAAAAGTCGAGCTACTTGTTTAATTAATTTTAGAATTAAAAAATCATTCATTTGGTATGTTTATTAAAATTTTGCTGGCTGGTAGAGTGAATACATTTTTCGTCGATTGATTACATTACAGTTCAACTTTTCGAACAAAAATGGATTTTGTTTTCATAGAAAGTAAGTATTAGAACCAGAAAATGAACATGAAACAACCTCTTCGATAAAATTGGCTGTTGAACTACTGAGCTCAAAAGTGAAAAAATAGTATAATAACATTATCACTCATAGTATTCAATAGAAAAATTGTTGACATTGGAAGATGATTTTATTATGATAAAGATAATCAAATAATTGAATGACTATGAACCAACATGCAACATCTAGTAGGTGAAAGCTATTATTCCTCTTTAAACAGTGGATGTTTTCTCAGTTTCCTCTCCTTGGCCCCAGAAAACTTGGTTGTTAGCACTTTTCAACCATCAATCAATCAATAGTTTTATTCAATTCAACGCAATATACATAAAATAAATCCAAATGCAAAACATCACAATTAAAAAAAATCATGAAAAGAAGGCTTCATGGTGGGGTGTGCTGAAAAGAAAGAAAGGAGGAAAAATACCTAGGCAAGTAAGGTTTCCCATATAATAGGCAGGTAGAGAGTATACATGTTTTTAACATTTAATTTAGGCCTACCTGTTGATTGAAATAAAATGACTCGAGGAATTTGAGATCATAAATTAGATTAGGCTCACTTTTTTACTGTACTAAATCATCGATCCAACAGATTCATCAGTAACGTTTAATATGAAGCTATTTTGTCTTTTTTCAGGATATCTAATTTGGATCTGATGTTGGAGTTTGGTTGTGAAGCTTGGAAATCCTATTTGGAGCTCCTTGTCAAATGCGTCTCTCAAGCACAAAAACAAGTTCAGGCCTTGAGGTTAGATATTATGATAACAGAAACAATTTTATCACTTTTTTCTATAACACTCATGTTCATTATTCACTTGATAACGATATTCCAATCACAGGTATGAAATTTTAATTCTAATATAAAACATTAATGACGAAGAAAGAAATTCAATTATGAGGGCTATTCAGAAAGTACCAAACAAAAAAATACGATTTAACGATACAATAATGATTGTAATATATAAATTTGAAAGAGCAAAAAGATACTATTTTTCTACATAGACAGATTGAGGCACTTATCATAGCGGCGACGATCTTTGAAATGCCTTTCACATAGTATTCGGCCGCCTGTGACTTGATACTTGAGCCACCCGGTGACTCACAACTGCAACTTTTCACTATTCTCCTCGTCATGAACGCTAGTGCGGCCGGGCCGAACTCTCATGCATAACGTCGTTTCCATACACTGCACAATTGACGATAAATTTCAATCGGTTTTAGGTTTTTGGCTAACAATAACCGTATTACAGATCTGACCTCACAACTCGCGGGATTTTTAATTGCAGCAAAAATTCTAAACATGAATGCTGCAACATTACCCAGCGCAACATCACTTTCGCTGGTACAACTGTAAAGCTACTGAATAGGAAAACACGTCTGTACTTGAAAGTACGTGATTGGCGCGTGTCTAGCGAGCGGCGTCAGATGGAAACGTTTGCTACTTTATGAATAGCCCTCGTATTATTAAACGAAAATCCAAATTAAATGCTATAAATCACTCCGAAGACTTCTGCTACTGTAAATATTGACAACAGGGTTGAAATCTAGATGGAAATTTGATGAGTGCTACTATCCAAAAATCATTTGCCAACCCTGTACTTCCTAATTATCAGTCAGGTACGCTCACCCTTACACTAAACTGACTTTCTTTGGATGGCAGTGCTCATTTTATACGAAGCCATAGCGGCTAACCAGTCTACAGATGGAAATTAATGAGAAATTGTATTTATGCAATCAATAAATAATTGAAACCAGCGTACAATATTTTCACCGCAATACGCTAGAATTAGTTGAACTTGTTTAAATTGGCTGTAAAGCGGCTTATAGAAAAGGGAGGTAGAGACTTAAAAAAATGTTTAATCATATTGAACAAGGTTCTCAACTGTCTAATTTGCTTTTTCATTCGACTTAATTTCAAACCTTTTTGTTTTATGTAACAAATATTATAAAACTCTTTTACTCATCTATAAAAACCCTTCATTGTTATTGCTATAAGCACAGATCTAACCTTTACTTAGTCTATTTTAACATTTACTTAGTTTATGCTATAACATTGATAAAACCTAGAAATTTGTATTCTTATACATACAGTGTTAGTTACTATCATTATCTACTTTGTCATTCATGCCGAAGAAAAATCACAACTGTTTAGAACTCGACTGCAGTAAACTTAGTTAGATGTGATCTTCAGATCCAGTTCTTCAAACTGCTGTACATATTATTATTTTGTTTCCAGGAAAGAAATACAAGAAATCAATTGGCAGAGGAAGAACATGCAGATGCAAGGTGGCGAAAAACTGAAGAAATTGGAAGCTATGTGGGTGGGTCTAGTCAGTAAAAACTATGAAATCGAGCAGGCTTGCGTACAACTCGAGAAAGAAATCGCCGAGAATGGAATTGATTAATCTCATTTTTTTGAAATTAAAATTATACAATTAAGACTTGAAATGTAAGTTTTTCAATTTACAGTATTTCATAGGATTTTTAAGAAAACCATTTTCTAAGTAGGAAGGACATTCTTGTCAACAATGCAATTAAAATAAAAAAAAAATGAATATGTAAGATTTCAAATTCATCCGCCTTTTCAGAGCTTCCCGGATATGAGATGGGCTATAAATAAGGTATATAAATTAAAATCTTCGAAGTCAATGTTAGTTCTTATAAGTGAAAATATGCTTGTATAAAATTCTGATATAGCTTATGTTTTATTCCATTACTGCAGATTCTGAATAATAAATTGACCGAGCGAAGTGAGATTCAAGTCGACGGTTTCGCATTTCTGTTTATATGTTTTTGTTCCGCATTTACGGCGAAACGCGGCAATAGATTTTCATGAAATTTGTCAGGTATATTCCTTTTTTGAATTTCGCGTCGACGTATATAGCCTAATAAAAGTTTTTTTTTTGTATTTCAAGGATAATACAAAAGAGAAAGGAGTCCCCTTCGAACGTTAGTAAAGAATCAGACTATAGAATTATTCATAAAAATCAGCTGTCGTGTGGACTATTCATTGCATGCAATTAATAACTGAAAGTTAACAGTATTTTCTCTCAACCTTTCTCTGCTTTCAACTTGGGCTGACCTGTTGCCAGTACCTTATGTCTTGAAGGAGATTAGCTTTTGAAAATATTGATGTTAGCTTTTTTATACACTAATCCCAACAGCCATTCACCGTTTTCACAGTAATATCTTGCCGACACGACATACAGACAGGATTAACGCTGGTTACACACTGGGCGGTTTCTGCCGCGGCGGCGAAACTGCCGTCGCCGCCTCAAAAAAATTCGAGCTTACACATTCAGCGGCAAAAATACCGCCAAACATTGAGAGGACAAATTACCGCCACGTATGATCAGTAGCCAAAATAATTATTGTAGTTCTTCATCGCTTAATGTGTTGTGACTTCTCTGTTTCATGAGTGTTCAGTTAATTGTATTTTGTCTATTAATTTTATTGTCTATTAACTCACTCATTTTCTCACACTCTTCAACCACAAAACAATAAATAAATGTTATAAACAACTCACAAACTTTACAAGACACAAATTAAAAGGCTGATTTTCAAAGATCTCTGACTTGGAGCAACTGGGAAAGACGACTGATCAGCGGCGACGGTAGACAACCGCCAAATGTGTAAACGCCCATTTGGTCACGTACGCCAATGCGTAGACAAGAGCGGCAAAAACACCGCCAGCCGCAGTGGCAGTGGACGGCTGCACAGCTGCCGCCAACGGCATTATGGCCGCTCGGCGTTTCTGCCGCCCAGTGTGTAAGCTTCCATTCAAGTCTATAGACTACTGCTCAAACGGCGGTGACGGCTAAATTACCGCCGCGGCAGAAACCGCCCAATGTCTAACCAGCGTTACTCTGATGAACAGTATAAGAGGAGGCTGTGCTTTATAACTGCGCAAGGTCTCCTGTTCACAGAACTACTAGTTATTGGTGTTTCCAACTTATTTACAGTTTAGTTTCGGTTGAGTGTGATATTATCGTTCAATGCAACACTCCATTCCTCCTAATTTCAGAATCTGCTTGACATCGATCGTAAAACAGAGGTACATGATGTGTCTACTATGTTGGTTCCATCATAACAGCAGGCAGGCTGAACCAGAATCAAGCAAGCGTTGCTCACACCGACGCTGGAAGAGTCAACCAAATTTTTAAATGAAAACTGTCACACCAATTTTCAAGTCAATTTGCTTGGGGCTTCAACTAGATGAGTTTGAAGAGTTATGTTCTCTTTTACTCGTCTCCTGAATATCTTAGGCTGGCCACTAACGGTAGACTGTCACACCAATTTTCCAAGTCAATTTGCTTGGGGCTTCAACTAGATGAGTTTGAAGAGCTATGTTCTCTTTTACTCGTCTCCTGAATATCTTAGGCTGGCCACTAACGGTAGACTGTCACACCAATTTTCCAAGTCAATTTGCTTGGGGCTTCAACTAGATGAGTTTGAAGAGCTATGTTCTCTTTTACTCGTCTCCTGAATATCTTAGGCTGGCCACTAACGGTAGAACATGCATGCATATACACAGTCGACTTACATTATTGTGTCATCACGCTTCGAGCAAAATTTTTTGAGGTGAGGTTTTCGTATATTCGATTTTTGTTTATTTTTTATTTGCTGCTCTATTAGAGGTTAAATTATTATTTTTCTATCATTATAATTTGTTATTTTTCAGTGGTTTATTTGTTGTTCATTTCATGATAGAAGCCTCTCGCTAATGACAGCTGTGATGACACATTGTAAGTCGACTGTGTATATGCATGTATGTTCTACCGTTAGTGGCCAGTCTGAGAGATCAAATCAAATCATACACTTTCCTAAAAACGTTTTTGGAAAGTTAAATATTCGCTTCAACATACAATAGGCCTATCATTAGAAGTTGGAGGGAGTGTCATGGGGTGCATGTGGATCATCCCTAGTCATCTATGGCTATGCTTTTGACTTCTACTTGACTGAACAGAGTAGCCTACATGTCAAATTGTCATGTTGTTCCACGTCTCAATCAGACTGATCGGATACTTGTGGCTTCTATACATTAAGAACACTAGCTTTCTTCATTGGGTCATAGGCCTATACTAGGTATTACAAAATAGTTGTATTCATTTAATTTTACATTAAAACCTCATCTACAATCAAAATAAATATTTCTTCCAATGAAAAGCTTCGAGATATGCAACTCAAATTCATAATCATTTTTTAAAGAAATCAATATTAATTGATTTACAACAATTAAGGGACTTTAAACAGCTGGAGTCCGAAAATTGGCTTTCCAAAACTGCGTAGTCGCAGCTTTTATAACAGTAGTCGTAGTTTTTATTTTCTTATTTCTATAATTGGAAACGTTTTTCCTTGACGAAATTAGACATTCCTAAATAATCAAAATAGCTGAAACTTTACACTATTTTCTCTTTATTTTATTTTGAGTTCAATTTTCTAGTTTTTCGAAATTTAATTCAAACGTGACTACGACAATGACTGTGACTACGCCCCGTTTTGGAAAGCCAATCTTCTGACTCCAGCTGTTTAAAGTCTAGGACTTAGCTAAATCCCGAGCTCAGAAACCGGCCCTTAGTGAACAATCATATTGTTCACTAAAAACAATATGTAAGGTATATCTTACACAAAATTTCTAATTGAGTTTCAACAAAGTTTCTAATTTAAGGAATTGTAAATGAAAAAAACAATTAATATAATGTAAACAATAATTCATCATTGACTATATTTAAACACAGAAATTTCACAAATTCTTGGTAGGGATAACAATGTTGAATACAACTTCAGAATTCCGCATTCTATTTAAGAAGGATATTGAATATATATAACTAGTTTTGCACTATTGTGTTCTCAACCTAATGGCCATGACCGTACCATTCTCTATCACGAATTTCCTTCCACTTCTTCTTGTTTTCGGGAGTGTTAACTGCAACAAAATAATTAAAAATTGTTTAGCAATAAGTAATTTGATAAAAAAAACATTATCATTTATCAAGGAACTATAGAAGATATAGAACTATGAGATATAGAAGATCTCATGATCAACGGAATTAAAGATAAACGTATCCATAAAAGTAGATTATACAACTTCTAATATGATACACAGAAAAGCAGCAGTAGTATTCTTTTGTGAACGAATAGTATGCATTTATAGTCCTCACACAATAGAAGGCTATTTGAACTGATTCAAATAGGCTATTTGAAGGTTTGAAATTAGTGTTGCATCACATATAAATGAATTCAACATCAAGTAACCAAGTGACATATTTGACAATTTACAAACTAGCAGGTAACCCGTGCACCGCAAGGGTCTAATTTTTTAACTTGACCTTCTGAAACCTTGAAGAATCTAAAATAGGCCTATAACCATCCTCGGTAAATTAAGAATCTATATGCAAATTTCAAGATACTAATTAGTCCAGTAGTTCATACATGATGATGAGTCATTCATGTTATTTCCTATTCCGTATGTGTATAAGCCAATTCTTTCCATTACTATATAATGGATAAGAAGACATAATACTTGAAAACCTAACAGTATCATACTGATTTTTTTCAATACTCCAATTATAGTATCGATTAGAATATTAGATCCTCCTCAATTTGAATCAGGTAGCCTTTTGTTTCCCCAATTCCCCCAAAAAATACGTACAATATTTGTTTCTCTCTGAATTTGTGTCTTATAGTACATTATAACTGAAGAATACAAATTATTACTAATTTTATTGTGATGTATTCATGTTTTTCTTATGAATTCCAATGATACAGCATGAAACCCATGTCCATTTCATTTGTATTGGTTGCAAAATAAAAATTAGAAACCGGTCGTCTGGCTGGCAAGGTCTATAAAAGCCAGGTCAAGACACTCGTGATTCTTATGGAGCGGCCATTTTGTGAAGTTTTTATGGCGGTACATTTGAAATTCCAATCTGCTCATAAAAATGAAGATTTCACAATCAACACTAAAATGTGACAATATGTATTGTAACAATACAGCTTGAAACAATGGCCGACTCCAGTTCGGGTGTTTCAGATTTGAATAACAGATGAAAAATATTTGTTGGTTGGTATTTTGAATGGAATAAAATATTTCAAAATATGTAATACCATACAAACATATATTTTTGAGTTGATCAAATTTCTGGTTGAGGTATTGAATTCAGTTGACTCAATAACAGACAACTCTATTATGTTTCCTCATCTGAGCTTCGACCTTCCAACCTATTTCCAATATAAGTTTTTAAAATAGAGATGCTTCCCTTGTTATTTAAATGAAGTTACTTTTACTCCCTCGGGAGTTTTTCTGTTTTTTAGTCCCGAGGGCGAAAAATGACACTAGTAGTATGTTTCAGGGAGTAAAGTAAGTACTTTAGAAAGTAGGTGAAGGAAATAGTTATTTGTATATCTAGAGTGAAAAGTACTGTTTTCTCTCCCTGAGGGAAAAGTTTGAAGCCTGAGGCGAAGCCGAGGGCAACAATTCTCCTGAGGGAGAAAAAACATTTTCCTACAGATACCCTGAAAAGTGACCATTTCTGCACTGATTGCAGGCTGCAAAGAATCACTTTTCCGCACTAGTGCGCAAAGTGAGTACTTTGCGTACTCCAGATTTGCAGCATGACAACGCAAAATAGTAGGTTATATGGAGCACCAGTGCAGCAAAATCAAAATTAAGTTGGTAATACTCATAGTGAGGCCCACGTTATAATGGCAGTGGAGAACAACGTTCTATTTATTATGTGCCTTGATTATAGTCATTTCAATGCTTACATAACATAAACCCCCTTCAAGCAGTCAGATGAATTTTCAATTGAATTACTAATCATTATAATTCAATTTTAAATAAATTGAGGTTTTTATTAATAATAAAGTTACACAGAAAAACATTTGATGGATTTCAGGGAATTTTACCCATAATTACCCACTTTTCATATTCAATGGTAACTGTAGGAAAAATTTGATGTGAAATACGTGCGCAAAGTTCGTTTGCTGCACTCAAGAAGCCATTCCGTTTCTTTCGATGCAGCAAACTGTCACTTTGCGCACTAGTTGCACAAATAACTATTTTCACTCGTAATATACACAAAATTTTTCCTCCACCTACATTTTGATAAAAACTGCATATAAAATAATTTTTATAAACGTAAAACAATGTGTTACAACATAATCTAAAAAGTAAACAGAAACAGCTGGCTTGTAATCACAGTTCTCCGTCGACAGCGCTGTACACTATCTGCCGGCAAAAGTTGTAACAGCAATGGCCGCCACAACTACAGCTATGATGAAGTTCCCGTTTCAAATTTGATTAGTTAATGAGGAATACTCATGTATTTGAATAACATGGAATAAAAAAAAATTATACATTCTTTTAGTATAGTGTTATGAAGTTTGTAATAATTTTAGCATACAAACATAAATTTCATATATAGTCAAAGTCAAGTCAAAAATAAGTTTATTTCCAATCTTTCTAAGATTATAATTGTTACATACAGAGCTTTTAAAATTAAACAATATACAAATCAAAAATTATACGAAACGTGTTTATTATACTATCATACCTAATGATTTACAATGTAAGGCTAGCTTCACACGCTTTCGGTTTCATTCGGTTCGGTTCGGTTCGGCTCGTTACCGAAAACGAATGAGGCTTTCATACATGTCAGGTTTTGATTCATACGGTTCTAATTAGGTATTTTCTTCTCAAACACAGCTGTGTTTGGATTTTCACAGTTCATGATGGTATATTTAAATATAACAGTTGGTGTTAAATTGTAAGATGTTATTTCTTCAACAAAAAATTTCAAAGTTAATTAAAAATTGTGAATTATTTGAATAGTTTCTTTTCGATTATGTTAATTTTGGAAGTTCAGAGAGATTATTTTTTTTTAATTGAAAATTTGTTCCTTGTTTTGACACATGGTATAAAAAACTTCATCTCTTCTCTCCATTGATGGAATCATGTAATATTCGTGGAAAAATAAAAAAAAAATAAAAATTCTCTTTAAGTTTTAATTTATATCTATCATATTTTTTTAGCAAACTATTCATTGAGAAAAAATGTTTCTGTGAACTAACAGAAATGAATTGACCATATGATTTTGACTTGACAATTTTTGAAACAGATAATCACGATATCAGGTTAAAATAAAAACAAAAAAGGCAAGCGTGTGTAAAAGACTTTGTTTTTTCCTGTTTCCTCAGCAACGAGTTCGAATATAATGAAACCTATTCGTGTCGAGGGGGCGTTCGGTGCTATGCGGTTGCTATTCGGTACCGAATTCAAACCGAATCCTCGTTTCACGGTATTTGCCGAAAACGAACCGAACCGAACATGTGTGAAAGTAGCCTCTCGCTAGCAACGAATTGAAACCTGATGGAATTTATTAGAGTCAAGTGGGCGTTCGGTTCTATGCGGTTTCTATTCGGTACCGAATTGAAACCGAATTACCGTTACACGGAATTTGCTGAAAACGAATAGAAAACGAAACGAACCGAAAGAGTGTGAAACTAGCCTAATAGTTATAATTATATTATAATTTCAGTTGTAATTTCACATGGAAATGTGCCTACATAGGTGTAAAACCTGTGCGTAGACACGAGTTGCTGTTTCGAGCAAAATATAAAATTAATAAGGAGCGAATGATTCAATATAATTCGGCTAACTTACTACACAAGATCATAATAATTAACAAGAAGCTAAATATGATAAAGAAAATTATACAGAGTAAAAAGATGATACAAATTAATTATGCAATGGAAAAAAATGTTCAAGGGTAACATTATAATGTACAATTCTAACGGCTATGACTTCAGATTCCCAGCACCGCGATAGTAGACAGAGCAGCAGCACTACAGTGAGTACGGTATTATTAGTAATAGTCAGTCAGTCTATAGTTCAATTTAGTCAGTTAAATAGTTGTTTATAATATTTAGGCGTTAACATCTATAATTAGATGTTATGATCGCCTCTGACATGTCTCTTCCCAGATATACCAACCACTCGGAAACCTTTCTCTTGAGTACTCCGTAGCTTTGTATGTTTTTCAAGTAAGGAGTAGATGTTATGATCGCCTCTGACATGTCTCTTCCCAGATATACCAACCACTCGGAAACCTTTCTCTTGAGTACTCCGTAGCTTTGTATGTTTTTCAAGTAAGGAGGAATATTTCTGTAAAGGATTTGTGATATGTAGGATGAATTTGTGACGGAAAAGGTTCTTACGAGTCTGTCTGTCAATATTCTCGATGTATTTGAGCTGCGGATATCATAATTATGAATGTGATGCACAAGGATGTTTTCTGAATTCTTAAGAGAGTAGATCAATAATGTTTTTACATAGAGTTGTCTCAAGTTGAATACATTGAAAAGCGCGTGTGTTGGATATCTACGACCCTTACCAAGAGGTGCTTTGATGATGGAATTCTGGATTACATTGAGTGGTTCCAAAACAGATCTATAACCCCCACCCCAAGCTATTATACCTCCCATAAGCAATGATTGGCAGTATGCAAAATAACAGAGCCTCAATTCAGCAGGAAATAGAATGTCATGGAGTTGCCTGAAGACAAATATGAATTTCCTTAATTTATTTTTCATGTAATCCACATGAGCAGCCCAGTTCATAGAGCTATTGAAAACGATTCCCAAGTATTTGTGTGAGTTGACTTTTGAAATACTCTCACATTGACAGTCATTTGCATTGAGATTCCCGCAAGCATGCAGCTTCATACTTTCGATGTTGATGCTCAAGTTGGACCTCAAAGCTATGGGGAAGAATTTTGTTTTAGAAACATTTACTGTGAGTGAGTTCTGATCAAACCATTTTTCAACCAGGCAAAGATCCCGTGTTGACGATGCAGTAACTTCTTCCCAGTCTGAACCATCAAACAAAATAGCTGCATTTTGTTTATTCCAGCAAATAAAAACATTTTACCAGTTATATTGATTCTTGACAAATTATTGATATAAATTAGAAATAGAATTGGGTCCAAATTACTTCCCTGCACCACCCCATAGTCTATTGGTAGCGTAGCACTCTCAATATTGTTAATTGTAACAAACTGCTTCCGCTCAGTCAAATAGCTGGAAAACCATTCTAATGCTTTCCCTCTTATGCCAACCTGTTCTAATTTGTGAATTAATTTATGCCTATCCAAGGAGTCAAAATCAATTTGGCTTTAGCCAAATCAATGAAAGCTAATAGACCACGCTTATTGTTATTTTACTATTTATATCCTTATTTATATTGAAGAGGGCATCATTTATATTTCTTTCTTTCCTAAATCCATACTGAAAATCTGTTAGAATTGAGTTGTCTAAGTAAGAACTAAGTTGTTCTTTAACATCTTTCTCGATAATTCTAGAGAAGACACTTAGGAGCGAAATTGGTCTATAGTTAGATTTGTTGGTTGCATCAGATGACTTATAGAGCGGAAAAACTTTAGCTGTTTTAAAATTGGAAGGGAAAATTCCAGAGACAATACTGCAGTTCACTATATGTAAGATGGGCTTTGTAAATAATTGAGAATTACTTTTACTAGGGAAGCAGGAATTTTATCACACCCAGGTGCGGACCCACTTCGTAAATCGTTGATATGTCTAAGAATGTCTAAGAATATCTAAGAATGTCTAAGAATCTTCGTTTACTCTACTAAGAAGAAATGTTGTATCTGCTGCATAATCCCGATCATCTACTAATAATGGTCCACTAGGGGCAATACTTTCAGCAAGATTTTGACCGACTGTAGAGAAATATTGGTTGAACTCATCAGCCACATCCCTTGCAACGCCCTCATTAACTTCTGATGAATTCTTCTTTGTAAATTTTCCAATTGGGAACTTATCTTTTGATATGCTTTTTCCAGCTATTTCGTTCAAGACTCCCCAAAACTTCCGTGGGTTATCTTTACACTCATTTATTTTCTGCCTATAATACTGCTGTTTTTGAAATTTTATTAGACTAGTTAGTCTGTTTCTGTATGCTTTAAAATGATTTTTCAATTCTACATTGTAGGGCTGTTTTTTGACCAATTTACTGAGCTTATCTCTTCTCTTAATACATTTAATTAGACCAGTTGAAATCCAAGGTTTGTTTTTATTTAATCTATTACGATGCCTGTATGGTTTATGAGATCTGTTCAGTATTGATTGTAGGATACTCTCAAAGTTTAATGCGCTTTCATTGACGTTATTAGTATGTAGAACAGCCTGCCAGTCTTGACTTCTTAGAAGTGATGTGAAGGCAGATCTGTCCAAGTAAGTAGTGTGAGTGTGAGGCAATTCAGGTTTAGGGTCTAGTTCAATTTGTAAAGCAGTACAGTAGTGGTCGATAATGTCGCTATGGATAACTGCTGCCCGTACTTGGTCGTAATTGGGATGTGGTCAATGCAGGACATACTGTCAACAGTAACCCGAGTAGGCTATCAATGCAGCTAACAAATCCACCTTCCGCTAGGATGTTCAAATAACGCTCACCTCTATTGTCTGTATCCAATATATTTATATTCAAATCTCCCACAATTATGTTGGTGGAGTTTTTTAAAAGTGTACTACAGTATTGTTCTAAGTTGTCAAGAAAGGTGGCAATGTCACTATCATGAATTCTGTATAAAGCAAGTAATTTGAATTGTCTACCGTCATACGTCCAGTCCAACGTCAGTCCGTAAACATCACCTAATGCAACCTCCTGGGGTTCAACCGATAGCGACTTATTTACAAAAACTATTGTACCATCATTTCTATTCCTTTTCTGATTAGTCGCTATCAAATCAAACCCCTCGAGCGGCGCTATGGTAGTATCACCGCAGTGCCAGGTCTCCGTCAGCACAACTATATCAAATTTTTTATTCATTGCCCCTATGTTAATCAAGAAATCATCGGAATTTTTTGTGTAACTTCTGATATTTTGCTGTAAAATATTCATGTTATTTATTTCAGATGAAAAAACGTTAATCAGTTCAGTATTGTATGGAACTATATTGAAATGTCAATATCATCAGTTATCATTAAAGTGAAAAGTTATTATTATGAAAAAAGAGAAAAAAAGAAGATAATTATTAAGGGAAAGAACAAAACAATTTGAGGCTCCACGCCGTGCCTCCCTTAAAAATAAAAAGTTGAAAATAAGTTTTTGCCATATTCTATTAAGAATAATAATTGTAAGAAATGTTTTAGATGAATTACGTTTATTATTTTAGTACGCCAAATGAGCTGTATAGGCTATAAACAATCTATTGTTATCAATAATGGCTGAACTCTATAGTAAGAGGAGCAATCGAACCTCTCATAATATTCTGTTATCTGGTATCCTATTCTGTTATGAAAAAAACTTGATAAAGATCATCAGTTGGGAATTGCAATCAAAGTAAAGGAAATACTTTATTGATAAGTTGCATTCATTCCGTAAGCGAAATTATCTAATCATACAACAGATTCAGTGTTGGAATTGAAACTAAATTTAGAACAATCTGCCGGGAAAAAGAACAGATCTAACAAGCCTCTTAAATAACAATTTACATTCACTAGAATGAATAATAATATATCGTAGAATGTATGAATTTACGAATGAATAATATTGAAACCAATTAAAAATATTCGTTCAACAATTAAATTCAACTGTTTCCACAAAAAATGAATGAACAGATCAAAAATTTGATAATAGACCAAAGTGAATCAGTCAATCTACCAACTAATCAATTGATTGATCTTCTCATTCAACATTAAAAGGAATAATAAAATAAATTAAACCACTTTAAAATACAAATGAGGGGATTTCCAGATTAGTATAGCTATTAGCCATAATAATTTATAATCAATAACATTGGTTATAGTAGGCCAACAATTTTCAATATCCACTAGAGGTGAATGATATAATTGAATATAAAAGAAAATAAAAAAAATAGAGTCAGTCATATTCCTACATAGAAGGTTTTTAAAAGTTTAATTACGCTAAAGTAGCAATGAAAGCGTTCAATTCCGTATTAGAATTAATCACTCTGACCCTACCCTTATCAACTGGTCTCACTTTTATATTGCCCGCTTCATCTACCCACACATACTTGAATCCGTGATCCTTTTGCAGCTTCTTTACCTGAGATAATATCTTCCTCCGCATCGCAGTCAGCGACAAGTTGATGAAAACAGAGTGTTCCTCACCCTGAACACCAACGTCGCGCGAAGAAATATTCCTCATTTGTTGTTGAGGACCATGTGTGCGACATCGCGTCGGACGAACTTGGCTATGATACCCGGCTAGCGTTGGTTTGCTCCCTTGGGAAGGCGGTGACAGCAGTCAATCGCCTCCGGACGCAGCTCGACACTGACCGCTTTACAGGCAGCCAGCACCAGGTCTCTGGTATTTTCTTCATGCGCAGCAGGAATCCCGTGTATTTCAAGGGTGTTTCTTCGCCCATATTGTTCAAGAGCATCCACCCTTTCATTTAGCATATCAACATTTTTTTTCAGTTTAGTATTTTCGGATTGCAAGTTCGATATTGTAGCCTGTTGGGTTTTGATTATTTCCTCAAGCCTGACTTAAGTTTCAGAAGTGGAGCCAAGCTTCTCCAGACAAGACTGAAGGGATATTTCTAGCCTTGACTGTCCCTCACTGAGATCACACTTTAAATCCGCTATAGTTGTCTTGAAAAGGTCCATAGAAATCGGAACCTGCGCGCCGGAGATGGATGAGGACGCTTTCACAGGTGTCAAGTCTATATTTTCATTACGTTGGTTTTTCAACTTAGCCACGCAATGTTTACAAGACCAGGAATTGGCCACTAAAATATCCAATTCGGCTTCACTTATTTTTTCCACTAACACATTGTCCGTGAAACAACGATTTACAGCTGGAACACACTAACTTGTCCTTAGCTTGGCGATTAACTGAGAGTTTACATTCAGCACATACACTCATTTTACTTGATTTAATGGAAACTTGAAAATTAAAAAATAGTTCAAAACCAAACAGAAATCAAAAGAAGCACGGCGAGGAACAGGTGAAGACTATCGCATTGGAAGATAAGATAGAAAGCAACTAACCGAACGTCCGCTCACGGCAAGTTCCAATCGACAACTGATCGATTCCAACATATTGATCAAATGTCTGGTTGAGGTATTGGGCCATATGAATAAAGTTGGGCATTTGCTTATACTTCTAAAATATGGAGCATTTGCTTCATTTTCTATGAATAAACGTGATCAAAAACTTTTGCTCATGCTCATCAAAAAAATAGTTTGAGCATTTGCTCAAAAGTAAAAGCTTATACTCAAAATTGTATGAATAAACTAGAGCATTCGCTCAACTTTTGAAGCAAATGCTTCAAAAAAGGTGAGTCTAGTCTAAAGCAGCTTATCACCTTTTGCTCATAGTACAATGGCTCAACTAATTCGTATGAGGAAGAGGAAACTATACCAGATATGATCACAACCAATAGTTGAGAACTATAAAACTCTTTTTAGATTCAACCATGATATATATCACCATTATTCCTACAAAAGAATAAATATAAAAGATAGCTAGCTACCTGATATAAAGATAGCCATCACAAAATAGGAAATAGGCATTTAAGAAGATGAGAGTGTAAACGATTATAAGAAGGCTATTGATATTATAGGAATATGCTGAAGATTATTATAGAGATGACATTTTTTCACACTATTATTTCAAAATTCCAAACTCAACTAGCCTAAAACTTTTCATAAATATCGTAGAAAACAGAGCAGACGACGCGAACACAAGCGGTGCCCCCTACTTGCATATTTAGCGCTTCCGTGAGCTATAAAAACAAAGTAAGGCTACAAAAGCGAATCAGCTGATGGAAAATCTTTAAAATACGTGAGCATTTGCTCCAGAGTTCAGGAGCATAAGGTAAGAGTATAAGGTAAACCTTATTCATATAAAAATGAGCAAATGCTTTTGCTTCTATCTTTTGCTCATGAGCAAAACCTTATGCTCCATGCTCTTGCTCATGAGCATTTGCTCTGGTTTTATTCATATGTGCCATTGAATTTAGTTGGTTTAATGACTACTCTATATGCTTCGTCATCTGAGCTTAGACCTCCTAACCTATTTCAAAAATGTAAGTTTTTGAAATAGAGATGCTTCCCATGTTATTTAAATGGAGTTACTTTACGATTTAGGGAGTTTTCCTGTTTTTTCCTCCCGAGAGCGAAAAAGTGATACTTTAGTATTATGTTCCAGGGAGTAAAGTAAGCACTTTAGACAGGAGGTGGAGGAAAAATTGTTTTTTACAGTATAGTTTGATCATAAAATACATATTTTTTCATTGTTTCATGGATTTCATCATATAATGTGGCATTCATTTAAAAGTGGTTTTCAGTTTGTGGGTAAACTGCCGACGTTGACAATGACAGGAATTGTTGTCGGATGAAATTCACATTGTCCAAATTTCCAATTTGCTAAAACAGCTGATTATTGTGTTTATTATCCAAGATTATCAAAACATTTCGAATACTGTAATATAAAAATATTGCCAATTAAAAGTATAAACATGACCTATCCTTTAAAAGCTGATATAAGATAACAAATGCTAGACGAGAAATATTTTAAATTTTATACAGTAATTTTATGCTTACCCATCTTTCCAACTTTGTAAAAGAGGGGCATAGAAATGATAAATCCAAGCAAGTGATGCCTGTACACCCAACTGTTGTTAAAAAGGAACTTCCATGGATATGCCCTGAGCTTAGCAACGTAGGTGTATGGATAGACCATTTCCTGGCCACCTTTCATGTGTGGAGCACTAGACATGTTGAATCTGTAAAAAAGTAGATTATGTATATTAATCAAACAAAACAACATTTTTAAACTGCGATAATTATGTTTACATTGTAGTTTGAAATGAATACCAAGCAAAATATTTTAAAATAATTTGCAATTAATAATTCAATTGATAATTGATCAGTTTCAGTAATAAAAATAAATAATAATTTTTTTCAGACAGTACAGTAGATACATGCTAGTTTCTATTTATTTCATTACTAAATTAAGGCCATGTAAGCGCTTTTGCGGATGATGTGGCACTTTTCTACTCCCACATAAATATAGAAGAGATACGGGCAAATATTAATGAAGACCTGACAAGACTGAGACAATGGTGTGATAATAATAGAATGAAGATAAGCATAAATAAAACAAAGTATGTAACAAACAGTTTTGATTTTCCATCACCCCTAATTTTTCATGATTTGCAGTGTAACAGAATAGATTGCACATGTGGAATGATAAAAAGAACTACTAAGTTTAAATATCTGGGTGTTAACTTTCTTTGATCAAGATTTAAATTGGAGCTTCCACATTCAAAGCTTACATAAGAGCATTAAATCATCGGTGAGATGATTGATCTCTTGAAATTTTTTTGTGATCTTAATCTCTTAAGAGATAAGAACGTGCATGTCGCTGGCCCGGCCACATTCGAATTTCACCATACAAACTATGCCAAGATTTACTACCTATTTTCTACTATTTTCTACCTCCAATAACCGATTTTCTACCTCAAAGATAGCAGAGATATTGAATAAACTAAAGTGCCGGGCCAGGGACATGTTAGCCCGGCCATCTCTGAATTTCACCAAACAAACTATGCCAAGATTTACTACTTATTTTCTACTATTTTCTACCTCCAATAACAGATTTTCTACCTCAAGGATAACAGAGATATGAGCAAAAATATAGAAAGGTCAATGACCTCTCAGCCCGGCCATCTTTGAATTTGACCAAACCAAATATGCCAAAATTTACTACCTATTTTCTACTATTTTCTACCTCAAACCAAACTGAAATCTAACCATCCATAACGGAGATATTGGCGAAAATATGTGTAGGTCACGTGCATGTCGCTGGCCCGGCCACATTCGAATTTAACCAAAAAAACTATGCCAAGATTTACTACCTATTTTCTACTATTTTCTACCTCAAACCAAACCAAAATCGAATCACGCATAATGGAGATATTGGCTAAAATATGTATAGGTCACGTGCATGTCGCTGGCCCGGCCACATTTGAATTTCACCAAACAAACTATGCCAATATTTACTAAATATTTTCTACTATTTTCTACCTCCAATAACCGATTTTCTACCTCAACCCAAACGGAGTTATAGGGGATTGTAAGTTTTCACCCACCCCCCTCGCCTATCACCACACACGAAAACTCGTTTCTAGTCTTGCCATGATTGAATTTCTGAAAAACTAATGAGCCAATATGTAGTACACAAGCTCTGCTATCATATTCCACAAAGAACGGAATCGATAGCTCATCACTAGACAAAGTTATTGAGTGTTTAAAGATTACCCCCCCCCCCGTATAAGCATGTCTCTGGCCCGGCCACATTCGAATTTAAACAAACCAACTATGCCAAGATTTTCTACCTCTAATAAAAGATTTTCTACCTCAACCCAAAGGGAATTATAGAGGATTGTAAGTTTTCACCCACCCCCCTCGCCTATCACCACACACGAAAAAACGTTTCTAGCCTTGTCATGATTGAATTTCTGAAAAACTAAATGAGCCAATATGTAGTACACAAGCTCTGCTATCATATTCCACGAAGAACGGAATCGATAGCTCATCACTAGACAAAGTTATTGAGTGTTTAAAGATTACCCCCCCCCTCATAACAGCATGTCTCTGGCCCGGCCACATTCGAATTTAAACAAACCAACTATGCCAAGATTTTTTACCTATTTTCTACTATTTTCTACCTTCAATAAAAGATTTTCTACCTCAACCCAAAGGGAATTATAGAGGATTGTAAGTTTTCACCCACACCCCTCGCCTATCACCACACACGAAAAAACGTTTCTAGCCTTGTCATGATTGAATTTCTGAAGAACTAAATGAGCCAATATGTAGTACACAAGCTCTGCTATCATATTCCACAAAGAACGGAATCGATAGCTCATCACTAGACAAAGTTATTGAGTGTTTAAAGATTACCCCCCCCCCCTCGTAACAGCATGTCTCTGGCCCGGCCACATTCGAATTTAAACAAACCTACTATGCCAAGATTTTCTACCTATTTTCTACTATTTTCTACCTTCAATAAAAGATTTTCTACCTCAACCCAAAGGGAATTATAGGGGATTGTAAGTTTTCACCCACCCCCCTCGCCAATCACACACACACGAAAACACGTTTCTAGTAATATTTTCAAACTGTCCAAAAATCCACTGTTTCTTACTCAGCCGCCAATTTGTTACTCACACTACTATCTCATCCAAGGAATCTCAGACAGTTTCAAAATTATTTGTAGATTAATTTCGTACCCTGGAACAGTGCCTTGAATATTGTTAGGGAAACTTGGGATAATTGTTAGTGGTTGATTTTAAAAATAAGCATGTATTGAACTATGTTTTGAATTGTTTCTGATGAAATACCATATAACAAATAATAATGTTGGGAAATAAACATAAAACAACTTATTACATAAAAAATGCATTGCAAGACGTACCTTTATTCCATCAATAACTATATTGAACATATGATACACTAATTAATATTTGAAATACCTTTATAAAATCACAACTAATTGTTCACATTCTGCAAACAGAAAGGAGAATAGAAAAAACATCTTTATTTGCAATGGAGGAAAATCGCAAACTATGTGAACATATAAGATACACAATTAATATTTGATTACCTTTATACAATCGAAACTAATCGTTCACATTTTGCAAACAGAAAGAATAGAAAAATCATCCTAATTGCAATGGATGAAAATTGCAAACTATTCGTGCATAAGATGCACAAATTAATATTTAAAATACCTTCATACAATCGAAAATAATCGTTCACATTTTGCAAACTGAAAGAATAGAAAAAACATCCTTATTTGCAATGGATGAAAATCGCAACTATATGAACATATGATACACAAATTAATATTTAAAATACCTTCATACAATCGAAAATAATCGTTCACATTTTGCAAACTGAAAGAATAGAGAAATCATCCTAATTTGCAATTGATGGTAATCGCAAACTATAATGAACATATGATACACAAATTAATATTTGAACTACCTTTATGCAATCAAAACTAATCGTTCACATTTTGCAAACAGAAAGAATACTAGAGAAATCATCCTAATTTGCAATTGATGGTAATCGCAAACTATATGAACATATGATACACTAATTAATATTTGAACTACCTTTATGCAATCAAAACTAATCGTTCACATTTTGAAAACAGAAAGAATAGAGAAATAATCCTAATTTGCAATTGATGGAAATCGCAAACTATATGAACATATGATACACAAATTAATATTTGAACTACCTAGTATAGTTATAAATTTGATTCAAGTCAATGAATCAATGTATGTGAGAGTAAAGTATTGAAGATTTAATAAAATAATAGAATAAATTTATTTGTTTCAAGCACATATGCTAATACAAACGAGTTGATTCGAATACAGTCATTACATTCTATGATATCACATTACTGGTATGTCTTAAATAATGCTTTAAATATATATCACAAGTAAGAGTACTTTAGTAAGTATATATGTTCCTAATATACAGAAGAATAGATCTATCACATTCGACAAATTTGAAATTTTAAAATAAAATATCTATCTGTACATTTTCATGTAATAACAATCCCATATCTATCAATCATAGCACTCCATATAATATATATACCTATACATATTTTATAAACGTGCAATAACAGTTCAACTACAAAAATAATGAATTTTTTGAAAAATTTATCCAATACTACATTTCTCACATACTAAAAAAATACCATTTATAGTAATCAACAATAATAACATTCCAGTTTTAAATATCTACCTATTCCTATTTTATAAACGAAACGAGTAATAACAGTATTAACTTCAACAATAATCAATTCTAGACAAATATATCCAATAATACATTTTTATATAATAATCCGTCACACATGCAATAATCTCTTCCAACTATCTTATTTTTAGAGCTCAATCTATCCCCATCAAACTTACTTTATTCAGCTCACTGCATTCCTCATTTAACTGTCTAAAATGAGCATCGAATACTTTTAATATTTTCAATGATAATCTCTGTTCCCTGACTATAATTATCGGACATTATTCAAGTGTTTATTATCATAGATCTGATTTCGATTGCTTTCATTGTATACCCATACAAACGGTTGATTTTCTGCTCCGTAAAGTTCGAAAGTAAAACCATGAGTTTGTCATCGTCAGTAACCACATTTGTAGTGAATTTTTCTAAATAGTGTCTTCTTATTCCACCATACATCGGGCACCTTAACAGAAAATGCTCAACATATTCCTTCTCTTTCAGTTTTGTACTAGTTTTCCTTCCTTCAACTTGTAAGACTTAAGAAAACTTTCCTCTGTCCTGCCAATCTCCAACCAGATTGCAACCCGCCAGATGCAACTGATTCTTCAACAAACACACCCAGTTACCTTGGTTATCTTGATCCTGTTGCGCCAACTCGTATAATCTATCAATGCATTCTCTGGGGTATCTCCGTTAGCCATTGACATAACTCTACAGATGTATTTAATTGACTTGACGAATATAAAACTACTCAACCGTAGTCTTCCAGTCTCCAATCTCAATGACCAGCTGGGAGTGCTTCTTTTCAACAGGAGTAAACGCTTTAGAAAATAAAGCTGTGTTCTCGCCAGTGTGAACTTGGAAGAGCATTTCCTAGAAGTACATCCAAAATTGACAGTTCTGGATGCAGAATCGATAGTTCTACAGTTCCTGGAGATTAATAACGATAGTTCCATTGAAATAGTCGAAATAAATGGATTTGAAAAAATGCTCTTCCAAGTTCCACTAGAAAAATGTATTTTTGTCAGCAGAACACAGAGAAATGCTTTAAGATCCTCGAATATGAGAGTTCTAGGCAGAGGAGGTCAACCTGAATATAGAACAGATGAGTTCCAATTGATAAATTCAATTGATAAATTTTTATGGCTATTTGAAATTCAAAAAATCTGGTGTGGTACACTCACACAACTTTCCTTGCTCATATTCGAAACTACGATCAGATTTTTGTATATGTGTATATATAATTGTTTTCAGAGTACTTTTTCCTTTGTGTAAATTGTGAAATTCAATGATTTTTTCAGTCGTCATTTTTTTAAAGTCTTAAAAACAGCTGTTCTACAGATGAAATATCTCGACTATGTGTTCTTTTTATGAACTGCTCTACCTACCTACCTCATGCACGAGAAGGAGGTTACAAAGTCCATTTCTCAAGGATGGGGTGGACCCCCCATTAGTTTCCCAGAAAGGAGACTCATGCCAGTTAATAGAGCTGATAAATAACTGTACAGAGTATGAATTTGAAAAAAATCGGTCAATTATTTTAAAAAAATCGTGAAAACATGGTTTTTTAGTAATTATCCGCCATTTTTCTCAAGAATATTACGGAGCTCCTGCAATTTTCCAAGGAAAAAACTCATGTCATTTGATAGGACTTATGAATAGCTACCCATGGCTTGAATTTGAAGAAAATCGTTAGAGCCGTTTTCGAGAAAACCGTGAAAAACCTGGTGTTTGGTCATTATCCGCCATTTTTCTCAAGAATATTACGGAGCTCATGGAATTTTCCCAGAAATGAGACTCATGCCAGTTGATAGTGCTTATGAATATCTATCTATCCATGGTATGAATTTGAAGTAAATCGTTAGAGCAGTTTTCGAGAAAACGGTGAAAAACATGGATTTTTAGTCATTATCCGCCATTTTTCTCAAGAATATTACGGAGCTCCTGAAATTTTCCCAGAAATGAAACTTATGCCAGTTGATAGGGCTTACAAATGGCTATCCATGGTATAAATTTGAAGAAAATCATTTGAAGAATGGCAGAATAGTTTATATTTTCTTTTACTTTCCTTGCCCTATTGCCATAGGTAAGGGAAGTATTGCTTTCCGAGAAAATTAAGGTACCCCAATTTCTAAATTTCTATACGTTTCAAGGTCCCTGAGTCCAAAAAAGTGGGTTCTTCAAATGATTTTCTTCAAATTTATACCATGGATAGCCATTTGTAAGCCCTATCAACTGGCATAAGTTTCATTTCTGGGAAAATTTCAGGAGCTCCGTAATATTCTTGAGAAAAATGGCGGATAATGACTAAAAATCCATGTTTTTCACCGTTTTCTCGAAAACTGCTCTAACGATTTACTTCAAATTCATACCATGGATAGATAGATATTCATAAGCACTATCAACTGGCATGAGTCTCATTTCTGGGAAAATTCCATGAGCTCCGTAATATTCTTGAGAAAAATGGCGGATAATGACCAAACACCAGGTTTTTCACGGTTTTCTCGAAAACGGCTCTAACGATTTTCTTCAAATTCAAGCCATGGGTAGCTATTCATAAGTCCTATCAAATGACATGAGTTTTTTCCTTGGAAAATTGCAGGAGCTCCGTAATATTCTTGAGAAAAATGGCGGATAATTACTAAAAAACCATGTTTTCACGATTTTTTTAAAATAAATTGACCGATTTTTTTCAAATTCATACTCTGTACAGTTATTTATCAGCTCTATTAACTGGCATGAGTCTCCTTTCTGGGAAACTAATGGGGGGTCCACCCCATCCTTGAGAAATGGACTTTGTAACCTCCTTCTCGTGCATGAGGTAGGTAGGTAGAGCAGTTCATAAAAAGAACACATAGTCGAGATATTTCATCTGTAGAACAGCTGTTTTTAAGACTTTAAAAAAATGACGACTGAAAAAATCATTGAATTTCACAATTTACACAAAGGAAAAAGTACTCTGAAAACAATTATATATACACATATACAAAAATCTGATCGTAGTTTCGAATATGAGCAAGGAAAGTTGTGTGAGTGTACCACACCAGATTTTTTGAATTTCAAATAGCCATAAAAATTTATCAATTGAATTTATCAATTGGAACTCATCTGTTCTATATTCAGGTTGACCTCCTCTGCCTAGAACTCTCATATTCGAGGATCTTAAAGCATTTCTCTGTGTTCTGCTGACAAAAATACATTTTTCTAGTGGAACTTGGAAGAGCATTTTTTCAAATCCATTTATTTCGACTATTTCAATGGAACTATCGTTATTAATCTCCAGGAACTGTAGAACTATCGATTCTGCATCCAGAACTGTCAATTTTGGATGTACTTCTAGGAAATGCTCTTCCAAGTTCACACTGGCGAGAACACAGCTTTATTTTCTAAAGCGTTTACTCCTGTTGAAAAGAAGCACTCCCAGCTGGTCATTGAGATTGGAGACTGGAAGACTACGGTTGAGTAGTTTTATATTCGTCAAGTCAATTAAATACATCTGTAGAGTTATGTCAATGGCTAACGGGAGATACCCCAGAGAATGCATTGATAGATTATACGAGTTGGCGCAACAGGATCAAGATAACCAAGGTAACTGGGTGTGTTTGTTGAAGAATCAGTTGCATCTGGCGGGTTGCAATCTGGTTGGAGATTGGCAGGACAGAGGAAAGTTTTCTTAAGTCTTACAAGTTGAAGGAAGGAAAACTAGTACAAAACTGAAAGAGAAGGAATATGTTGAGCATTTTCTGTTAAGGTGCCCGATGTATGGTGGAATAAGAAGACACTATTTAGAAAAATTCACTACAAATGTGGTTACTGACGATGACAAACTCATGGTTTTACTTTCGAACTTTACGGAGCAGAAAATCAACCGTTTGTATGGGTATACAATGAAAGCAATCGAAATCAGATCTATGATAATAAACACTTGAATAATGTCCGATAATTATAGTCAGGGAACAGAGATTATCATTGAAAATATTAAAAGTATTCGATGCTCATTTTAGACAGTTAAATGAGGAATGCAGTGAGCTGAATAAAGTAAGTTTGATGGGGATAGATTGAGCTCTAAAAATAAGATAGTTGGAAGAGATTATTGCATGTGTGACGGATTATTATATAAAAATGTATTATTGGATATATTTGTCTAGAATTGATTATTGTTGAAGTTAATACTGTTATTACTCGTTTCGTTTATAAAATAGGAATAGGTAGATATTTAAAACTGGAATGTTATTATTGTTGATTACTATAAATGGTATTTTTTTAGTATGTGAGAAATGTAGTATTGGATAAATTTTTCAAAAAATTCATTATTTTTGTAGTTGAACTGTTATTGCACGTTTATAAAATATGTATAGGTATATATATTATATGGGAGTGCTATGATTGATAGATATGGGATTGTTATTACATGAAAATGTACAGATAGATATTTTATTTTAAAATTTCAAATTTGTCGAATGTGATAGATCTATTCTTCTGTATATTAGGAACATATATACTTACTAAAGTACTCTTACTTGTGATATATATTTAAAGCATTATTTAAGACATACCAGTAATGTGATATCATAGAATGTAATGACTGTATTCGAATCAACTCGTTTGTATTAGCATATGTGCTTGAAACAAATAAATTTATTCTATTATTTTATTAAATCTTCAATACTTTACTCTCACATACATTGATTCATTGACTTGAATCAAATTTATAATTATACTAGGTAGTTATAATTAATTAGGTAGTTCAAATATTAATTTGTGTATCATATGTTCATATAGTTTGCGATTTCCATCAATTGCAAATTAGGATGATTTCTCTAGTATTCTTTCTGTTTGCAAAATGTGAACGATTAGTTTTGATTGCATAAAGGTAGTTCACATATTAATTAGTGTATCATATGTTCATATAGTTTGCGATTACCATCAATTGCAAATTAGGATGATTTCTCTAGTATTCTTTCTGTTTGCAAAATGTGAACGATTAGTTTTGATTGCATAAAGGTAGTTCAAATATTAATTTGTGTATCATATGTTCATTATAGTTTGCGATTACCATCAATTGCAAATTAGGATGATTTCTCTATTCTTTCAGTTTGCAAAATGTGAACGATTAGTTTTGATTGCATAAAGGTAGTTCAAATATTAATTTGTGTATCATATGTTCATATAGTTTGCGATTTCCATCAATTGCAAATTAGGATGATTTCTCTATTCTTTCAGTTTGCAAAATGTGAACGATTAGTTTCGATTGCATAAAGGTAGTTCAAATATTAATTAGTGTATCATATGTTCATATAGTTTGCGATTTTCATCCATTGCAAATAAGGATGTTTTTTCTATTCTTTCTGTTTGCAAAATGTGAACGATTAGTTTCGATTGTATGAAGGTATTTTAAATATTAATTTGTGCATCTTATGCACGAATAGTTTGCAATATTTTAAATATTAATTTGTGCATCTTATGAACGAATAGTTTGCAATTTTCATCCATTGCAAATTAGGATGATTTTTCTTATCTTTCTGTTTGCAAAATGTGAACGATTAGTTTCGATTGTATAAAGGTAATCAAATATTAATTTGTGTATCTTATATGTTCACATAGTTTGCGATTTTCCTCCATTGCAAATAAAGATGTTTTTTCTATTCTCCTTTCTGTTTGCAGAATGTGAACAATTAGTTGTGATTTTATAAAGGTATTTCAAATATTAATTAGTGTATCATATGTTCAATTATAGTTATTGATGGAATAAAGGTACGTCTTGCAATGCATTTTTTATGTAATAAGTTGTTTTATGTTTATTTCCCAACATTATTATTTGTTATATGGTATTTCATCAGAAACAATTCAAAACATAGTTCAATACATGCTTATTTTTAAAATCAACCACTACCAATTATCCCAAGTTTCCCTAACAATATTCAAGGCACTGTTCCAGGGTACGAAATTAATCTACAAATAATTTTGAAACTGTCTGAGATTCCTTGGTTGAGATAGTAGTGTGAGTAACAAATTGGCGGCTGAGTAAGAAACAGTGGATTTTTGGACAGTTTGAAAATATTACTAGAAACGTGTTTTCGTGTGTGTGTGATTGGCGAGGGGGGTGGGTGAAAACTTACAATCCCCTATAATTCCCTTTGGGCTGAGGTAGATAATCTTTTATTGGAGGTAGAAAATAGTAGAAAATAGGTAGAAAATCTTGGCATAGTAGGTTTGTTTAAATTCGAATGTGGCCGGGCCAGAGACATGCTGTTACGAGGGGGGGGGGTAATCTTTAAACACTCAATAACTTTGTCTAGTGATGAGCTATCGATTCCGTTCTTTGTGGAATATGATAGCAGAGCTTGTGTACTACATATTGGCTCATTTAGTTTTTCAGAAATTCAATCATGGCAAGACTAGAAACGAGTTTTCGTGTGTGGTGATAGGCGAGGGGGGTGGGTGAAAACTTACAATCCCCTATAACTCCGTTTGGGTTGAGGTAGAAAATCGGTTATTGGAGGTAGAAAATAGTAGAAAATATTTAGTAAATATTGGCATAGTTTGTTTGGTGAAATTCGAATGTGGCCGGGCCAGAGACATGCTGTTACGAGGGGGGGGGGTAATCTTTAAACACTCAATAACTTTGTCTAGTGATGAGCTATCGATTCCGTTCTTTGTGGAATATGATAGCAGAGCTTGTGTACTACATATTGGCTCATTTAGTTTTTCAGAAATTCAATCATGACAAGGCTAGAAACGTTTTTTCTTGTGTGGTGATAGGCGAGGGGGGTGGGTGAAAACTTACAATCCTCTATAATTCCCTTTGGGTTGAGGTAGAAAATCTTTTATTAGAGGTAGAAAATAGGTAGAAAATCTTGTCATAGTTGGTTTGTTTAAATTCGAATGTGGCCGGGCCAGAGACATGCTGTTATGATGGGGGGGGGTAATCTTTAAACACTCAATAACTTTGTCTAGTGATGAGCTATCGATTCCGTTCTTTGTGGAATATGATAGCAGAGCTTGTGTTCTACATATTGGCTCATTTAGTTTTTCAGAAATTCAATCATGGCAAGACTAGAAACGAGTTTTCGTGTGTGGTGATAGGCGAGGGGGGTGGGTGAAAACTTACAATCCCCTATAACTCCGTTTGGGTTGAGGTAGAAAATCGGTTATTGGAGGTAGAAAATAGTAGAAAATATTTAGTAAATATTGGCATAGTTTGTTTGGTGAAATTCAAATGTGGCCGGGCCAGCGACATGCACGTGACCTATACATATTTTAGCCAATATCTCCATTATGCGTGATTCGATTTTGGTTTGGTTTGAGGTAGAAAATAGTAGAAAATAGGTAGTAAATCTTGGCATAGTTTTTTTGGTTAAATTCGAATGTGGCCGGGCCAGCGACATGCACGTGACCTACACATATTTTCGCCAATATCTCCGTTATGGATGGTTAGATTTCAGTTTGGTTTGAGGTAGAAAATAGTAGAAAATAGGTAGTAAATTTTGGCATATTTGGTTTGGTCAAATTCAAAGATGGCCGGGCTGAGAGGTCATTGACCTTTCTATATTTTTGCTCATATCTCTGTTATCCTTGAGGTAGAAAATCTGTTATTGGAGGTAGAAAATAGTAGAAAATAAGTAGTAAATCTTGGCATAGTTTGTTTGGTGAAATTCAGAGATGGCCGGGCTAACATGTCCCTGGCCCGGCACTTTAGTTTATCCAATATCTCTGCTATCTTTGAGGTAGAAAATCGGTTATTGGAGGTAGAAAATAGTAGAAAATAGGTAGTAAATCTTGGCATAGTTTGTATGGTGAAATTCGAATGTGGCCGGGCCAGCGACATGCACGTGAGATAAGATTCCAGTAATATTCTTCATAAGTATATTATATTTTGCACTAGTACAATCCAGACTGCAGTATGGGATTCTCAGCTGGGGGGGGGGCTGGTGCTTGTAAAAGTGTTACCTTGGAAAGCTGAGTATTTCAGAATAATATAATTTGTATAATGTGCAACAGTACCAGAATATAAAGTTCTTTTCCATTATATTCCTTCATAAGAGCATTACCTCTACAACATCTTTTTTGTACATAAGTTAAAGTCTTAAAGTTATTGTATGTCAGAGCTGGCAATATTGGTACAGATAATTTATATTACAATACAAGAAGAATCACACAATAGTTATTTGTGCAACTAGTGCGCAAAGTGCCACTTTGCTGCACCGAAAGAAACGTTTACGCACGAGCCGTAGGCGAGTGCGGAATGATGGTTTCTTGAGTGCAGCAAAGAAACTTTGCGCACGTATTGCACATTAAATTTTTCCTACAGTTACCATAGAATGTGAAAAGTCAGTAATAGACGGTGAACATGTCCTATACCAAATAAAATGTTTGTTTGTGCAAATCTTTAGTATTTTTAATGCTGATAATAAATATTGCAACCATCCCACAACAGAATTATTTCAAATTCAGTCTGAATGACAATAGAATGAATATTATAAAGTTATATGAGATTCAATTATAATAATACTTCATCTACAAGAAGTCATCAGCAAGTGTAGAAATGACCATAAATCACTTGTCTGGATAATATATGTATTTTGAGCCCTCAATGAGCCTCACAAACGTTATACTTTACCCGTGACTAAGGGGCGATTGCTGAGATCGGGTCTGGCTAACCCCGGCGCAACGTTGGTCTCAGCTAAAAAATCGGTTTGCTGAGATCAAGTTTAGCCGTCGGTCATCTCTTGGTCGAGAGCAACTTTGATCCGCGGGTTTAGCCAGACCAACGCTCAAGTTTAGCCAGACCGAGGCGCAACTGGAGGAATCCACAGGGAATTATTGTTGCAATGTTGGCAACAGCCATCTCGAATGCTACTTTGGCTCTCACACGCTGTTTTTGCGTATTGCTTTTGCACTCTCTCACTCACACCACTCCCATCATTCGTTTCTTTCTTGTTTTTTCTTTTTCCCCTCCCTCTCTCTCTCTCTCTCAGGCATAATATGCCTTTATTAGGGCATATTGAAGAAGAAAAAAATCAATCAATCTCATTCTCTCTCTCTCTCTTCCCCCCACTTACTCCCATTCTCTCTCTATTTCAGTCTCAATCCTCTCTTGACGGTCGTTACAGTGAACACATGAACAACTCCTCACCTTTTTGGTGTTCATTTGGAATTCATTTCCATTTATTTCAAAAATGTATTTTTTTCTAGCGTATTGTCCAGCTAGGAATTTAATGTAATATTTTTCCATTACTAAACAAATAATAGATATCGCCGCAACACTATGTATAATGCGACATGATGCTGCAGTACTCACATAAATCGCCCATCTCTATGTGGACTACCATCAGCAAAAAATCTGAGAGCAATCAGCACTTCTCTTCAGTTTTAAATTCTGATACCGTACTCGCCGACTTGAGGTATTGGTTTGTAATAATCCAAATATTCAAGATAATCTATTATTCACTTCATCCACTCACAAAATCAATTCCACAGAAAGGATCACGCAAACGAAGGGTCGCTCATCACCATCTGGACTCAACTTAATAGTTCAATTATGCAATGCAGACTATTTCTGCATCCAGTGATGATGCAAGCAAACGCAGCTGCCTCCAATTAGCAACAATCAACCCCACATAGATATCATCATCTCACACTCTCTTACAATTACAACGTATTTAATACAGTTCTCCTTCATTACTGGTGTAGGTGCAGTTACATATTATGTTCAAACCAATTATAGATAGCATCGATACTATCGTAGCCTAGATTCGTAGAAGGTAATCGACCACTGATAGAAATTGAGTCAAAAGAATTGGCTTCCAATTTAATATATTTTTAGACATTGTTTAAACCAAAGAATATATATAATATGAGTGTTGAGAGAATATCAGAATGATAATAAAATTATGGGCTACTCAGTGAATGGGCTAGTGCGTACTGCCAGAGACAAATAAATAGGTAACTTTCAAACAGTATATTTACTCTTTGGAACTGCGTATAGCGAATACTTCAGAAAGATCTTTTTGAAGTCAGTTTTTTTTACCATCTTTAACAATTGAAAGTTCAATTTAACATGTATTGATAATTGTTCATTCAGTTTCATGCATGAATATGAAAAGATCATGTATGTAAAACAGTTCATGTGATTGAAACGTAGTTCCCTTAAACAATGCTCCAGCACCTTTTTTTAGTATGGTACCCACAAAATGTCCTAGTTATGTTATGATTAAAGAGTAGTTTCCACCGGGGACAGGAGGATATACAAATCTCCAGTAATATCTGGGAACATGGATATATCCCCCCCCCACAGTAAATATATTTTTTGCACTTTAGTAAAAATCATGAAAATCATAGGTTTGTAGACTATAGCTTTGAAACTATTTTTTTAAACAATTGAATGACTAATGAAATTATATTTCCATTCTATTTGTTATATGAACTGAAATAGCATGGCCTATGATAGTTTCTATGAAAAATTAAATAATGATTAGCCCACTGAACATAAAGAAACTTCATTATTAGGATGTAGTTTGTTAAGTGGAAATTGCTTGAAATCACACCAAATTGAGGGTATTTTTCTTAAATTTTCTGGGGGAGACCCCCGGATCCCCTTTTCGTGAGAGGTAAAAAATTTCCTTGTTGTTTGAAGGTGTTTTCATTTTCACTTTATGTTATAATATTTTAAACATTAGTGGAAAAACATTTCAAATATACCTTTATGGGTAATGAAATTATTCAGAATTCAAAGATAAACCCCAATCTGACATTGGTTTTTAATAAAATCAAAAGAATAGCTAGTTAATAGCTTAATCCCGAACTTAAACCTGCCTCCTAGCAGGTCTAAGTTGGAGTCTAAAATCATCATTTTTGCTCCTGAGATCATCTCATTTTAGCCTGATCCCGATCTCAGCAATCCACCGAGATTATCTTTTAAACTCGAGTTAATCTACGCTTGAACTCAGCAATCCACCGAGATTAATTTTTAGCCTAGACTGGATCTCATCAAACCAATTTTTAGACCGCCGGTTTTTCCCTGCGATAATTGCCGGTCGGCTAACTTTTGCGCTCAAGCTTTCCTGATCTCAGCAAACCGATTTTTGTTCTGCGGCGCAAAAACCGGTCTTTAGCCAAGCACAAGAGATAATCCCGATCTCAGCAATCGCCCCTAACAGTTTAATATTCTCCTATCCGAAAACACAAAAGTTATGCAGTAAAACTTTGCTTATTATACTTAAACGGTGCCCATCAATTTGTTTTATTGATTAATTTGTCTATGCGATCAAAGCTGTAAGCTTATGTTTTGATTTTTCTATTAATGTAAATAAATAAGTTAATAGGCCCAGGACTGATCAAGGATTAGGCTAGTGATCAGCCCTCAGGACAGACTTCTAACCTGACCATTCTATGAAATTTTCATGTGTACCATTTATTCCAGTTCCAAATATCCTCAATTTTGAGTCTGAATGATATATTATACACAATTAGTGTAAAAATATAGTTTCAGCTTGTTTTTTCTTGTAAATACATTAGTAAACATGTCAATTTGGCCTTTCTGCTTTTCTGGCCAATCGCCCAGTAGCCGCATGAAACGTATAATTAAGGTTATAGGCCTACTGCATTATTTAAAACATGATTAAATTATATTATATAGACATTACATTTACCTGAAATGCTGAACTTCAATCATTCAAGTCACTGTTGAGTAAACAATATACTGTAAATCCAGTGTTTTTGATTACGCTATTCAATAACATCTATTCTGTATTCTGTTTCTAATTCATCAACGGCATTCATTGAAGTTGTTCTACGAAAATGTGAGTAGAGATGTTTCGGGGAGTTGAAGAACTGAATAACTTTTTTTGAAGTGTAAATATATGTTTCAAACCTAATGAATACATTATTGTTTTGAAAATATAACCTTATAATCTTAGTAATAAGAGTAACCTAACCACAAAAGTAAATAAAGATATAAAAATACTTGATTCCTTGATCATAAAATTGGTCAATGAATGTTTCCAATGTCTTCCAGTTGAAAATATAGGCATCTCACACATAATAAATCGTTCATGATAACTTGAATAGAAATAAAATACTGATATTGAATACTATCAGAACTTCTTGTTTATTTACTGTTTGATATTCAATATCTCACGGTAATAATCAGCTGTGTTACAAAAATTTCCAGCCAGCAACATATTCAGGTTTACCAACATTTCTTTTACTTCGCCGCACTCTACCGTCATAAAGCGTGTTAACTATTTTGTGTTATGTTGCAAATTTGGAGTGAGACAAAGTTTTTGCTGCACTGAAATCTACATTCCCGCACTGGGTGTGGGAATAAGGTATTTTGCATAGTATAATTTATTGATGAGGGAATAAGCACTTTTTCGGGTAATTGTAGGAAAAGAATGTTTCGTTTACGAAAAGTCAATAAATCTATTTTCAAGCAATCGGTCCATTATGTAGCTCCAAAATACTTCATAGTCCAGTCAAAGAAAGGTTATAGAGGGAAATGTTTGGAAGACAATTTTTGACCCTGCAGTTCTGTTTAGGGTAGTAAGGAGGTAAACATACCAAAAGGTACCATTTTTTGGTTTCTTGCATTTAACTCAAAAACTATGTATCTTACAAACATAACTGTTACATACAAAATTGAAGCTTACATAATTTCCTACACTATTTATCTCACAACTTTTTCTATATCTTCTCTAGTTTTTGAGATATCCACTCTTGAAGGTGTGACATTTTTGAAAAAAACACGTTTGCCTCCAATTTTTTTTCAATTTTTGCTCATATAACTTTTTAAAAATCAATGAGAAAATCCATTCTGATTATAAGCTTATAAAGCATTGAATTCTCTTCAATTTGATGTATAATTTTGCACTTTTACTAATGTCCCTACACCTTTTTAGTGTTGATTGTGAAATCTTCATAGAGCATTAAAAATTCTCTTTGAAATGATGTATTATTTCACAATTCCAAGTTTCCCTTCCATTGTTATAGCAGCTACAATGTAGGGGGTGAAATTTTCATTGCTGCAACAGTTAATCGTTTGACAATGACATTGGAAGGGGGAGTCTGTGACACAATTTTTGACTTTGCAGTTTAATTTGGACTAGTTAGTAGGTGAACATAGCAAAAGTGCGCATCTTTATCCCTTCTGTTGAAGGTGTGGAACCGCTAAGTTGACACTAGTTGCAGCAATGAAAATTTCATCCCCTACATTGAAGCTAATATAACAATGAAAGGAAAACTTGGAATAGTGGAATAATACATAATTTCAAAGAGAATTCAATGCTCTACAAACCTACTATAAGCATCAGTTTTTAGGATGCATTGTTGGAGAGTTAGAAGCCCTGAAATACCAATACATTGGATAAAAACCTGTCATTTCAACAATTAAACACCTTCAAGAGCGAATATCTCGGGAACTGTTCGGAATATCACAAAATTTCACTGAACAAAAAGTGTAGAGAATTTATTAAGCTTCATTTTCGAATGGTTAGTTATGTTAGTTGAACGCATTGTTCTCACGATATGAGCGTTGGAGCAAAACGCTGAAAAATGCAACTTTTAAACAACCCTCATCCCTTAGCACATGAGCAAGAAATGTGGACTTTTGATATCTTCTTCTCCTAACTAGTCTTAACAAAGTTGGAAAGTCAAAAGTTGTTTTTAAAACATTCCCTCCAAATTCCTTTGTCAAATTGGTCTATTGTTGCAAAAATAGAGATTTCACAATCAACACTAAAGATGCTGCAAAAGGTGTATGGACATTCGTAAAAGTTTGAAAATATACATAAAATTGAAGAAAATTCAATGCTATATAAGCTCATAATCATCATGGATTTTTCCCATCGATTTTTAAACATTTATATGAGCAAAAATTTTTAAAAAATTGGAAGCAAACGTGTTTTTTCAAAAATGTTACACCTTCAAGAGCGGGTATCTCGAAAACTAGAGAAGATAAAGAGAAAGTTGTGAGATAAGTAGTGTAGGAAGTAATGTAAGCTTCAATTTTGTATATAACAGTTAGCCTACATCCGTAAGATACAAAGTTTTCGAGTTACATGCGAGACACCAAAAATGGTACTTTTGAACCACCCCTCTCCATTAGCACATTAGCACTGAACATTTTTTTGGAATATCTCAAGAACTATTACCCTAATTGAATGAATATATATGAACTCAAAACCGGTCAAATTTCTTGGTTCTTATTTTGTTCTAAAAGTAAATTTTGTTATCATGGCAAGTCTGTTGCTTAAGCCGCCATTTTGTGACACCGTTAAGTGGGAGGAGACTGTCTAGCTGGGCCAATGGCAGGCGTTCATGCCCTTGACCAGTAGCAGTACTCGCCTACTAGTATAAATTATGCTGCTCTTGTATTTAGTTTTAGTTTATCAGAGATTGACAATGGTGTAACAACCGAAACCGGTCTTTCTAAGTATCAATAAATCTGTGGTTTTTGACAATTTCTTAGTATTTTTATTTAATTGTTATTTAATGTAATAGATTGTTAAACTCTTCTCAACCTCCTCTATAGATTTTACATTATTTTTCTCTCCCAAACATTTTGATGATGTACTTATTGTATGAATCAATCAATCGATAATGCTGCATTCCATGGCCCATATACTAAAGTGCCCCCCAAATGTGAACCAAATACTTCAACCATCCATTCCATGTAACTGTTTCAATGTTGAAAAAATACATTGGAATTTTGATTATGATGTCAGTTGTGAAACTGAATAATATTAGAGATTATTGGAACAGTAATTTGGGGAATACTTTGATTTCCAATACAATGTCTGTGAATGAGTTCGAGAATATCAGAAGGTTTCTTCATTTCAATGATCAATCCCAGTGCAAACCCAGGAATCATCCAGAACATGACAGGCTTTTCAAAATTAGGCCTGTCATAGATCATTTTGTGCAAGAGATTTCAATCTGTTACATTGGAAGCCAATTTTTCTGTAGATGAGCAAGTATGTGCTACGAAAGTGCATCACTACATGAAGCAGTACAACCCCATGAAGCCTCATAAATGGGGCTACAAGTTTTTTGTATTGAGCGGTATTTCAGGCTTTGCTTATAATTTCGAAATCTATTCTGGACAGGAGAATTCACAAATGCTGCCTCATGAAACTGACCTTGGTGCTTCAGCAAATGTGGTTCTGCGACTATCGCAAATTGTACCTGAGGATCAACATTATCAAATCTATTTTGATAATTATTATTATACGACATTTCTGTTGCTGCTTCATTTAGAAACCAAGAATATCCATTCTCTGGGCACAATAAGAAGGAATCGGTTTTCTGGACTCAAGCTGCCAGATGACAAAGTGCTAAATAAACAACTGCGTGGAACCTCCTATGAGAATGTGGCTACAATAGATGGGACTGAAGTATCAGTTGTGACCTGGGTGGACAACAAAGTTGTGACTCTTGCCTTCACATTCACTGGGGAAAATCCAATTGGAAAATGTTCTCGCTATGACAGGAAGCTGAAAGAGAGGATTGAGGTGAGATGACCACAGGCAGTGGAAGACTATATAAAATTCATGGGAGGTGTGGATCTTTTGGACATGATGATGGCAACCCATAAAATCAGCATGAAATCCAAAAAATGGTATTTTAGGATTTTTCACCATTTGATTGACCTTACATGTGTGAATGCATGGTTATTATACAGGAGAGTCCATGGTAACAAAATGATCCAAACTAAGTTTCGGGAAGAATTGGCAGTTTCACTATGAAAAATTGGACATAGGGAAATTGCCAAAAGAGGAAGACCTTCATCTTCAGGTGTGCAGACTGGCATGGAAACAAAAGAAGATGTGGCCCAGCAGCTCCTCAGCCAACAATTGATGTCAGGAAGGATGGGGTGGAACACTGGCCATCCTACACTGAAAAAAGACTTCGATGTAAATTACCAGGATGTAAGGGCTTTACTTTCCTGAAATGTGACAAGTGTGATGCCAGCTTGTGCATCAACAAGGACAGGAACTGTTTTGTAACTTACCACCTTGCCTAAAAGTTTTCAAGATCATGGAGAGACATTTTCAAATTTTTCCATCTTGTCATTTGTTATATAATTTGTTCTTTTGATTTAATTTCACCATCTATTAGATAATAAGTCATTATGAGAGAATATAAACGCCCATTTGATTAACTGTATGAATTATCCAGTCACTCATATTCACCATTTCGCCAAACTTGGTTCCATAAACGTGAACATGAATTTTTGAATTCATACTCCATGATGATGCAGATATGCATCATACTATAATTTGGTCTGGAATATGTGTTAATGGTAGGTGGGATTTTTTTAAATATTTTTCCCATCTTATTAGTGATATGCTGGTGTTGGAAAAAAATATTTCAGATGGAATTTAAAAATCATGTAATAAAGGGTTAAAGAGTTTGACAAATTTACGACAAAACTTGAGTTTGTGGCCTAGGCCCGACTTAACATTAAGATGAAGCTTCAGCCCTGATAACAACAGTACGTAGTCGGCGCCTATGCTTCCTTCATGTGACTCCATACTATAATTTTATTAGCACGCGCGGCTCAAGAATCATGGGTTGCGGAAAATTTCAATTTTGATGAAGATTATGTAATTTTTTTTCTGATGTAGGTAATTTTTTTAGTTTTCTGGACATAAGGTAGTTGTCTTTCACAACTCAAAATTGTCTACAGTGCAAAGAAAGTCTAGTCTAGCACTTGCTAGTCTAACTCTAACATGAATGACCTATTGATATTGAGCATTATTACAAGCCATAACCATATCGCATCTATCTACTTATTGAGCCTTGTAAAGATTAGTTTAGATTTTATCTAAATTCATCCCAAATTATAGAAATGTTTTTTGAAGTTTACCTTACCTTAGTTTTAGAGAACACAAGTTTTAACAACTCAAAAAGGGAAATTAAGACGACGATTTCCGACCCGATCACCCGATGAACCAATCAAGCTGGATTCAGATTTCAGAAATTGAGTTGCCATTGACACAGCCTACCTGATTAAACCTAAAATAATATTAATTTGATAAATTTTTATCGGTAGATTCAGTTCACGAAACAAATATTTTTTACACAGAAAAATTTCAATTAATGATTTCTTGAAAATTTAATTGATTACAAACTGTTATTATTTATACTCATCACACATTACAGGATTACAGCTGTTCGACACAGCTCAGAACCACATGTATGTATTACAATTTTAGGTTATGTTTCAATAAATGTTTCTATTCCCTTGCTCAATCTTGTATAATACCAGATAATATATCTAATTATTAGATTTAATACTTTTCATTTCCGTTTCAATGGAAAAACAAGAAATAGAAAAACCTCAACCTCTTTTTAAAGCTTTAGATGCCGATGATCCGGATCCAGAAACAACTGAAATTGAGAGTTTATGTCTAAATTGTGGTGACAATGTAAGTTGGGTTTTAGTTGAGTTACATGTTTCATAATTAAATTTATTCTTGTGTAATGTACATTTTGCAATTAATTATTAGTACCTAAATAAGAGCCTCAATAATAAAGATCAATCTTTTTCAAATTAGTTCTCGAGTCCTGAATAAATTAAATATCGATATTTTATCACACATTTTTTTTTGTGGCGTGATTAATAGTTTCTCTTTTGTTCAATCAAAATATTGTTGTACTATGGACAAATCAAGGATGTCTACTTTCAACTTACGAAAAATGTAATCAATTTATCAATGAAGTTGTTTTGTTGTTTTAGAATATAATAACTAACCTACGGTATAATGCTTTACTTTATTTTTCTTTTTACCACCTACCATAGAGAAACGATAGCATAAGTAGATATCCCATGGTATAGGGCGTTTATGTCGCAACTTTTACTGTTATCCCAAGCCGATAGTTCACGTAGTTCTTTCCTATGCAGCTGTGTGACGCTGGTAGTCTCTCAAATTGTGCCGTTCATACACTATCACCCCAACAAAACAGTAAAAATTGACAATAATCGACAGTAATCGGCTTGAGATAACAGTAAAAGTTGCACATAAATTCTCTATACCATGGGATATCTACTCACCCTATTGTTTCTCTATGCACCTACTTATATCATTGAGATCAATATACATTAAGGTATAATGGTGCCTTCAAACGTCATATTTAAAATACTATCGTTTTGCTTTAGACCGCATACTTATTAAACAAAGTAGTCTCTTTAATTGAATTACCTACCATCCAATAAATAAATGTAAATTATTTTATCAAAAGAAGTAGGCTAGTTGATGAAATGACTAGTTTTTTTTTTGTCTGGCTCAACTGTACAACAACTCGCCATTTAAAAAAACGTCTTGTCTGAGCTAATTACACACTATCACACTAATCTGAGTAATAAATATTATATGAGAATGTATGAAATCTGGAAAAACACCAGTATTTCATGTTTTAAAGTTAAATTATGCGTTAGGCCGAATACGCAAAGAAAGCGATAACTGCAGTGACTATAAATAAATGATTATATAGTCTCTGTAGCGATAACAGACGAATGTAGCCAAAGCGAGTTGAGTCTGTAGTGTACATGTAGTTGGGCAGACTTGGAATGTTATTGTTTGAGGTAATATTTTGCTACTAATGGTTCGGTCTGTTGTTGTTTCTTGTTTCAATAAGTTTATTTTATTTTTCACAATCCTTTGACAAAAATTTTAATTATTTGAATTTCCTATCTAGGTTATCAGACACCCATGTTTATGACTTGTGAAATGAAGGTTTTTGACTTTTTCGATGTAATTTATGGACTAGTGAGGGGGTTGGTTTATTTGCCAGGAGAGCTAGCCCAAGGTAGGTTTTAAGGCTACGCCCCTGGCGGTTAGGCAGGCTTATACTATAAGTTTAACGTCTTAACAATTTTGTTTACTTCTGTTACTAGGGTATTACGAGGCTACTGCTTACTAAAATTCCATTCTACAAAGAGGTGGTGCTCATGTCATTTGAATGTGAGCACTGTGGGTTCAAAAATAATGAAATTCAACAAGGAGGCCAGTTTGAAGAGAAGGGTGTTAGGATAACGCTCCATGTAAATGAGCCACGTGATTTGAATAGGCAAGTTATCAAGTCAGACTATTCGTCCATTAAGATTCCAGAGATTGATTTCGAAATACCATCTCAATCTCAAAAAGGAGGTGAGTGATACATTTTAATTCAATTTGCTAAAAAAGTAATTTATCAATAAGACTTGAGACTATTGATTTATGATTTTCGAATAATTTTTTGGTGGAAAATGGCATAGAAAATGCTAAAATTTATCGCGTACAAGTATTGACCTACGGTATTCTCTCAGAGTAATGAATATCTTATTTAGTACCTTGACCTATAACTTTAGTTTCTACTTCTAGATGGTTAAAATTCAGTTCTATATAATCAATTTCTATTGACTACCTCTATTCATAGTTTTTTATTTTACAGAAGTGACAACAGTGGAAGGAATTCTTGAACGAGTATGCATAGCTTTGACGCAGGACCAAGATCAGAGGAGAGAAGAAAACCCAGAAATAGCGGAAAATATTGATAGATTTGTTGAAAAAATTGTTGGTTTGAAGTCTCTAGATTCTCCTTTCAAGATGGTGAGTTATTCATTCAACTATTACGTAGAGGTAAATGTATATTGGCCAATATACACTTAATAACTTTTTAATAAATTTACACTTTGAAGAAATCACGGATCGAACCAGTTGAGAATAATTATGGAGAAAGCTATGAACGTAGGCTATAGGCTAATTGGAATAGAAAACTTGACGAATTGTTCAAATTAAAAAAAATTACCCATAGTTGTATCTATATTTGAATTTCCCATTTTCTATAGAACATTTTTTTTTTTTTTTTTTTTTTTTATCACATTACTATTGCTATCTAGTCTTGAGACTAATGAACAAATTTTATCAAACCTAATTTACTAATTGTATATAATATGGACTACAGTGAAACTCTCTTTAGAATTTCTTACTGCTACCTAATAATAATTATTATGTACATCTATTAACTGTACTACTTAAGCTAGATTTCACTCAATCACTGCTCTGCTTTTTCACTAGACACCACTTTCACTGCACACCAATTCAAATGGTTTCCTTCTTTTCAGTCTCCGCACCAACCCTCCGTTGTCTAGCAGCTGGATTGCTTCGACGTTCGTGTGTTGGTGGAGCCGTTCTTCATGACTTTCTGCATACCTTTGAATCTCACAGGATACCATGTTGACTCCCAGGTCCCTATGGATGTCGCTGTTCCGCACATACCAGGGAGCATCAACGATGTTTCGGAGCACCTTGTTCTGGAATCTTTGTATGATGGTGACGTTGCTCTGTTTGGTGCAGCCCCATAGTTGTATTCCATAGGTCCAAACAGGTTTGAAGATCTGCTTGTAGAGGAGCAATTTGTTTGGTATTGAAAGTGATGAGTTTCTTCCAATAAGCCAGTAGAATTTCTTGTATTTTATGTTCAGTTCTTCTTTTTTCTTTTTGACATGCTCTTTCCAGCGAAGCTTAGCATCAAGAGTCATACCTAGGTATTTAGCTTGATTTTCATGTGGTATATTAATTCCATTGATGTTGATTGGAAGGTACACAGCTCTCTTGTTGGTGAAGTTAACATGAATCGACTTTTCCTCATTGAGCTTCATTCTCCACTTTTTGGTCCAGTCTTGTATCTTGTTGACAGATCTCTGAAGCTTCGCTGTTGCAATACCAACATCACTGTCTACTGCTAGTAGGGCGGTGTCATCTGCGAACGTGGCTGTGGTATTCTCCTCCAAATTAGGGATATCACTAGTGAAGAGAAGATAAAGGACTGGTCCTAAAACACTTCCTTGCGGAACTCCTGCTTTTATCTCTCTTAGATCAGAATATGAATCTTCATATTTGACTCTAAAGTACCTTCCTGTCAAATATGATTGCAATATTTCTGTAAATTGCTTAGGAAGCATTTTCTTCAGTTTATAAAGAAGTCCCTCATGCCATACTTTGTCAAAAGCTTGCCCTATGTCGAGAAAAACTGCTGAACAAACCTTTTTTTCTTCCAAGCTCTTCTCTATTATATTAACTATCCTATGTACTTGATCAATTGTGGAGTGTTTTTTTCTGAAACCAAATTGATGATTAGGAATTAATTGCTTTCTCTCAATTATTGGCTTGAGTCTACTCAATAATATCCTCTCAAACAACTTTGATAACACAGGTAACAATGAAATTGGTCTGTATGAAGCTACTTCATGTGGTTCTTTTCCTGGCTTGAGTAACATTATAACTTCAGCTACTTTCCAGACTCCTGGTACAAATCTGAGTCTGAATGAAGCATTCAGGATGTTTGTTAGCTTGATGAGTGCTTTCCTTGGTAGATGCTTCAGGACTAAGCCAGTTATCAGGTCAAATCCTGGAGTTTTCTTAGCATTCATAAGTTTTATTTCCTTTCTCACTTCTTCTACTGAGACATTCATTAGTTCTTGATTTTCCTGCATGATGTTACCTTCAATTTCTAGATCTTCTTGAGCTGCAACGTTTGGCTGGAAGACATTCACAAGATGATCAGCAAATGCCTGTGCCTTTTCTTCATTATTCTTGGCCCATTGTCTATTCAGTTTCCTAATAGGGGGAACTTGTTGGATGGGTGTTTTTATTTTCTTAGAAGCCTTCCATAGTGAGTAATCAGTGTTGCCTTGTCCTGTCAAATTACTCAAGTAACTGTTGATTGATTCATTTTTAATAAACTGTATCTCTCTTTTCAGTTCCTGTGTGAGAGTATTCAGTAATCTTTTATCTTGAGGAGAACGTGAATGCTGCCACCTCCTTCTAGCTCTTCTTTTCTCTGCAATCAGTTCTCTTATTTCCAATGGATAATTATTTCCTACTGTTCTTCGTTTCCTAGTCTGCGGAGTATTACACCAGGCTGCCTGTTGTATATCAGTAACAAATTTTTCCAGCTCCTCATCTATTTGATCTGCAGTTGTTAATGGTGAATTCAGGTTAATTCTTTCCTCCAACACTTGCTGAAAGCCATCCCAATCTGTATACTTATTAACTAGTGTGGGATAATTATTTTGTTTTTGTAAAATAGTGTCACTCAACTTCAGAATAATTGGAGAGTGGTCTGAATTGAGATCAAAACTTTCCTCTACTTGCAAATAGTTTACTGAAATGTTTTTGATTATGAAAAAGTCTATGAGATCAGGTATCTTACTTGTATCTGTAGGCCAATAAGTTGGTTTTCCAGTTGAAAGAGATTCACATCTTGACTCTCTTACAGCTTCGTAAAGTACCTTGCCCTTATGAGTTGTTAATCGTGATCCCCAATGAATGTGTTTTGAATTGAAGTCACCGCCAAGGATAAATCTCGTTCCCAACATATCAAACATTGATAGATGATCTTCTTTTCTGAATGAATATCGAGGAGGACAGTAGACAGCTGCAACTACAAATCGATAATTAACTGCTTCCACACATACTCCTATCAATTGAATTCGTTCAGTTTCTAATTTAACGTGTTCATTATGCTGAATGCTCTCTTTGATTATGATTGAACTCCCCCCTCTCGCAACATTGTTGGGATGTAAGGCGTGGTAGGTCCTGTAACCTTTAAATTTTATGTAGGACTGTTTTGTAAAGTGAGACTCAGAAATGAGACAAATATCTACATTATCTATGTTTAGAACTGCTTCCAATTCCAGTTGTCGTTGTAAGAGTCCATTTGCGTTCCATTCCATTATGTTTAGTGAACGAATCATTTTGGTTTTTGTTGTCTATTATTGTCTAATTTCTCGATGCGAGATTGAAGGGATGAAATTATTTTCTCTTGTTTATCAAGTTTAGATAAGATGAGCTGTAGGATTTGTGAGGTGTCTTTTACTTCTTCATTTTTCTTCATCTGCGATTTATTTTCTTTGGATACGATTTCGGCGAAAGTCATTCTCTTTTCTGTGGGCCTACTTTGATGTTGAGTGGGCCTACTTTGAGAATTAGCCACATTCCGAGCCTGAGAATCGACAACATTTTTTGATGTTATATTCTTACTGGCTAACCTACTCGAGTTACGTATTTTTTGTAACTCAATTGCTACAGAGCAACCACGGTAGCTTGCAGGATGAGCTTCACCACAATGAATGCATTTCGGTAGTGCTTCACTAGGTTTCGTACACTCCTTTGATGCATGTTTTCCAGCGCACTTCACACATCTGGCCTCCTTGTTGCAATAAGCCTGAGTGTGGTTGAAAGCCTGGCAACGCTTACATTGAGGTATTAGATTAACTTTCTTCAATGCTTCAACTTCTACTCTGCAACCCAGAATATGTTTAAGTTCAAAAACCTTCTTAACATTCTCTTCTGCGCTGAACGAAACCATGAACATGTCTAATGGTTCTTTAGTTTTCCACTTCAACTTATTCACTACATCTACCACTAGCAATCCCTTAGCCTTTAAGTCCTCCATTATGGATTCTATACTACAGGAGTGATGAAGTTTTTTTATCATCACTCTTATGGGTCTCACCTGTTTGTTTTCATACGAGTGCCAGTTGAAACCATCGTTGATTAATTCTTTTGTAATATTTCTGTACGTTTCTGAATCTACTGAATTTACTTTGAAAGTCTCTCTACTCAAGAGCTTTATTCTAAATTTTTCATCTGAAGTCACTTTTTTCAAACTTTTATGAAGAGACTCCAGGCTCTTTATACCATCCACTATGATTGGTGGCGGTGGCGTTTCTTTCTTCTTGTTCTTTACTTCCTCACCTTTATTCTTCTGCAATGAGGTGATTTTGTTCAACTGACGATGGTTACCAGTAGGCTCATTCTTTGGTTCAGGAGACAAAGTACTATTTAGTTTCCTCTTCTTTGTAGTACGTTTGTTACGGGCCCTGATCCACTCAGTCTCTTTTGCCAACTCCTCCTCATTAGTTGAGTAGTTTTCAGCAACTGCTGGACTGCATGGTTGTTGAATGTTCTGTTCTATTTTTTGAAATCGCAATTCTAAGTCTTCAATTCTCCGCTGAAGTTCTACGTTGCTCTTCTCTAGCTGCTTTCTCTTCTCATCCGACTCCTTCCAGGCGATGAAGAGTGCATGCTCGGCGGCTGAATGGAGCTTATTTGATTTAATATAACGATCCGGTGAACACTGGATCTCTGATGGTTTGGTGGTGTCCATGTTCTCGATGTTGCTTTCCTCGTCTTCTTGCTCTTCAAACTCCGGGGCAAGAAAACTGGGTAGTTTCAACAATTTTCCACTTGACGTAGCCATAGTCAATAATTTGCGAACATACTTTTCGGAAAGCCCTCGTACTCACTCACGATCGCGGAAACGCGAGCGCGAACGAAAATTGAAGGTCGCGCGAAAGTAGGTCACTTCGATTGCATAAAGACGGCGGATTTTAACCGAAATTTGATGCAATGTTTTGTTCCACTTAAATACCGTGAACAATCAACTGCTGACTCACTACTTCTACTGCACTACACTACGAGTACGTCTGCACTGTATGAGAGCTAACGCGATACTGATATAGAACATGATGACATTAAAAGAATATTGATTGAAAGAATATTGCAGTGAAGATTAAGATATTTGCAAAGTTAAGATTGAAAATACTGTATTATTGCTGTATAAAATAATGCGAGGGTTTTTTTTCAATATCCGAACACATTATCATATCATACTCTCATATCTCATATAATAAGATAAGACAAGTGGTAGGGGGACGATTTTCACAGAGCTGAACAGCACTCTTCTATACAAACTACATGTGCTTGGTGCGGCCAGATCGTCAATATTGTTGTCGAATTATAGACCCAGAAATGGCCACGTCACTTGAGTCTCCCGCCAAGTGCTAGCTGCATAGCGTTATTAGCTTTAGCAAACAAAAGGCAATGCTTAAGCATAAATCTACCGACGAATTATTGAAGTTTATGCAGGAAACGTTATGAGTGATTATGTGCGTGCATGGAGTCGGAAAAATAAAGACGCCCGGAATCGTTGTGATCCATTACAACTCGGCCTTTCAAAGCTGGTGCAATCAAACGGCTTCACCAGCAAATTAAATAGGATATTGTTTGGATACATAAGAGAAGTCCAATTTTTTCATGCAAAATATCAATTCAAATTAAATCAAGTTGTAGACATTTACATAAGTTAACAAATTCCTTTACACAAATGATATTACAAATCATTGAATACAATTGAGAAAATTATTGTCTGCAAACAGGAGTGAAATACATTCAGTACTCAACTAAAAATGCTTATATATAAACTCAAATTAAAATACTTATCTGAATTAATTATTTTAATTATCATAATTCATCCCACACACGTACACACACACCTACACACCAAGGAGACATCATAATTTTTAATAAGATAGTGAACGAATATTGAAACAAGTGACTGTCAAGGTGATTCATCATCCAATAATAATGAAAAGCTCATTAATCTCAACCTGATAATGCTCCATAGGTGTAATTTAGATTTGAAAGGCCAAATATAGTTTGAATTTTTGATCTCGACGGGCAGACTATTAACAAATTTAGGACCCAAAAAAATTAAGCACTTTTGAAAGAGACTGCAATATGATCTGGGTAGAATTATAAACCCTCTAGTATTACCCCTTATATTATACTAGCAGGTAAACCCGTGCTTCGCAAGGTTTTTTTTTTTTTTAAACTTGACGTAATAAAATCTAGAAGAATTCAAAATAGGCCTATAAGAATCCCCGGTTGATTAAGAATTTATATGCAGCATTTCAAGTAAATCAGTATGACCACCTTTCAATTAAAAAAATAAGTTGAATTCAAAACGGCGGAAAAAATTTGGGTGCGACGGAAAACCTGTTTTTATCATTCGAAAAGGATCCCCAATCATACCTATCTTCTAATTTCCCTTTCAAGAGAAATGTTCTGCTGCTTCCTCACAACAACTGAAAGCATGACAAATAATTGAAAACTTGACAAACTGAAAACTCCATGTAATCAAATATTGAAGAATTTAAAATAGGTTTATAACCATCCTCGGTTAAGCAAGAATCTATATGCAAAATTTAAAGTTAATCAGTCCAGTAGTTCAGACGAGATGATGCGTCAAACATAATTTTCCTATACTTTACACCTGTATACGTGTATAATCCAGTTTTTTCCTTTATTATAGTATAGAAGATGATAGTTGGATGGATGATCATTGTTATTTTACTAAAATATAGAATAAGTTGAATAGTTTCCCTTTCAGAGGGAGTTTTGACAACCCACAAAACTCATTTTTCATTTGAAGATATAACGAAAAGGTGCATATGACCTTATTTTTTTGCTCAGCTTGCCAAAATACCCCTCATTCCAATATTAAAATTTTTGACTGACTGTTCAGTGAATCAGTCATTCTATCAGGGCTCGAATAATTTTGAAATTTTAATTAAATAAAAATGTAAGAGAATAATTTATTTATGTAAATATCAACACCTTTATTCAAAGACATATTAACTGCATGCGTTTTCATATAGGCGATACAGCATTGATGAAACTGTAGACGTTTATTTAGCACTTTGTCTCAAAAAACTGTTCTAGCTGAAAAATTAATAATCCATGCCACGTGTAGGCCTAAACATTGCATCAGGAAAACGAAGTTCCAAAACTATGTTTCCTCTAAACAGATGTTTTTGACATAATTTCTTTGATGCAGCTGTTTCACATTCACCATAATAATTATTATTATACAGAGTTTGTGAAAATGAAAATATTCATTAATTATCAAAACAATACTATTATTATCATTATTATTAAAAATATTCATCAATTTATTATCAAAACAACATTATTGAGGTTAAGTGGTATCAGTTAGAAAGCAATAATAGAAACAGATGTTCCTTTTTTAATTTCGATCATATGATTTGGTGATTTTTTTTTATGAAATCGTATGAAATTTGAACATTAATTCTGAAAAATCTAGAAGGAAAATTGAAATTTGGGCTTCCAGGTGCACGAGATTGATATTTTTAGAATCTATGTGCAAAATTTGGAGATCTAAATCATTCCCGTTTTTGCGGTATGCAATCCACAAGTTGACATGTTTTGATACGAACAAACACAACCCCACTCTTATTATATAGAAGCAACATACACTCCTCGATTTCAACTTAGCATAAAGAACATAGAAAGAACTTTGAATACATATAAATGACGCAGAGGCAATATAGATGATTCTCTGAAAAGGGGGTAAGAGTGCGCACGTCTACTTCCACTATAGATAACCCGATTAAAAGGCTTCTGCAATATGATAATTGGGATAACATGTGATAAATATGTAAAGGCACAACAAGAAATACCATAACTCAACCTTATCCTTGTGCTAGATACAGAATGGCCCAAACACCTCGTATTTTCTGTTCATTTTCCAGTTTTTAGCTATTTCCTTCAAATCCAGTCATCGGACAGTAAAATTTGCTCTCGCCTTTTATCAGATTATACTATTTTGAATAAAAAGAAATCATCCGGTGTGTGTGTGTGTGTATATGTGTGTGTGTGTGTGTGTGTGTGTGTGTGTGTGTGTGTGTGTATGTGCGTCTGTGTACACGATATCTCATCTCCCAATTAACGGAATAACTTTAAATTTGGAACGTAAGGCCCTTACAATATAAGGATCCGACACGAACAATTTTGATCAAATGCGATTCAAGATGGCGGCTAAAATGGCAAAAATGTTGTCAAACGGCTCCAACGATTTCGATGAAAGTTATACCTGGAATAGTAATCGATAAGCTCTATCAACTGCCATAAGTCCCATATCTGTAAAAATTTCAGGAGCTCCGCCCCATCTATGCAAAGTTTGATTTTAGATTCTCAATTATCAGGCTTCGGATACAATTTAAACAAAAAATTTCGAGTGGAAAAGATTCAGCATGAGAATCTCTACAACTAATGTTCAGTAACATTTTCACCTAAAATTGAAAATAAGCTCGAAATTCGAGAAAATGTGATTAGGCCTATCCAATTGCAAACTGTTGGCAACTGTTGATTCTATTAAATGAGTCACTATGAAGAGATAGCACACCTCGTGTGTCTTCAGCGTTATTGCCCTGTCACCAGCTGGCTCAAATCTTTGAATAGTAGACTTGAGATGCGCGGGAACACTAGCGTCAGGTGATCAATTTTCATAACGGCAAGGAAAGTTGTGTGAGTGCGCCACGCCAGATTTTTAATATATTATTTGGGCTCATAAGAGAAGTCCAGAACCAATTTCTTCATGCACAATTTTCTTGTGCTAGATACAGGATCACCCAAAAACCTTGTATTTTCTGCTTGTTTTCCAGCTTTCAGCTATTTCTGCCAAATATCGTAATCGGACAGAAAAATTTTCTCTCGCCTTTTTTTTAGATTACAAAATTCTGAATAAAATGATATCATTCCGAACGCTCTATCTTCAATGAGTACTGAGTTATGATTTTTAAATAAATGATTGAAATTTGAAGAAAAACTCAATTTTGATTAATTTTAGTTTTTGATCAACAATATCTTCCGATTACTACCATTCAGATGTATAATCATGTATGTCTCATTCATTTGACATACTTTTGTTAGTATTTTTGATTCATTCAATTTCCATTTCTTATTATTTCACTTACATTACATTTCTTGTTTTTTAACATTTCTTCATACTTAATTCTTAAAATACATTTTTTGATTGTATAGTGTATGATTGTAATGTGTGAAGGAGGCAAAATGGGTTTTTACCTGTTGCCTCCATGAATAAAATTATTTATTTATTTATTTATTTATTTATAATTCAAAATCCCTCTGAGCGTATTTTTGTGCTCTACAATCTGAGATCAGGTAGAGCGCTCTATCTCATATAGATTTCCAGGTACACCTGACAACAATGCTCCTTGTATTGTGAAAAACACCTAATTTTCAGCTTTAACCATCATCACCAACTACATTGTCCTCACATTGATATTTCGGACCATGACATAAGTTCATGAGATTATGTTCTATGAGAATCACCCGTTAGATGCACTTCATTTCAGTATTTCCTAGTGGAGAGGCGCACTTAAGGATACCTCAAGGATCAACATTTCAAACAATAGATTTTCCATTTTTCGGCCGAATTTGACTTATGATGCATGATTTTGAACAGCCTTGACGAGCCGAGAAGAATGAAGTGTAGTACGATGGAATCTGAGCATTGTGTCAAAAGTTATAAGTGTTTGAAATTTTGATCCTTGAGGTATCCTTATGTGCTCCTCTCCACTAGGAAATACTGAAATGAACTGCATCTAACGAGTGATTCTCATAGAACATAATCTCATGAACTTATGTCATTGTGCGAAATATCAATGTGAGGACAATGTAGTTGGTGATGATGGTTGAAGCTTAAAATTAGGTGTTTTTCACAATACAAGGAGCATTATTATCCATACAATATTAAAACATCAGAACTTCAATATTTATATTATTCGAAATACAGTGTACAGTTATAATCCTATAATGGTGCTACATTTTGATGAAAAACATACTTGTGCACTTTTCAAATTGTTATTTAAGAATATTACATTTTTCCAAATAAACCCCTCTTCTGAGTAATCCTATAAATACCTATATTTTCTTACATATTAATCATGTGTTTTAACCAGTGAAGAAAACCAGGAAAAAACGTGAAATATACGGGAATTTTCTGAGCCTGATTCAGTGAACACCCTGCCTGATAACATTGAAAATCTGAAAACTTAATACCGTTCAACTACTTCAATGTTATCAACAAGTTATACTTTCCGCATTCAATTCATTTAAATATTTCCTAGGGAGAACTTATTCCACTTACATTCCTGAAGGATCTCCAGGTTTCAATTAATTATACCCTGATTACTGGCCATTTACTGATTTTGAAGGATACACCGATTCTAATCATAATTTTTCAATGAAGGTTCTTCATCTACACAACTTTCATTCTACTTGTTACAGATTTTCAAAGATATACTGGTTCCATTTTCATTCATGAAGTTCTATCATTTTCATCTATACAATCAATCAAATCAAATCAAAATTTTTATTCACAATACAAAAATTGACGGTCCTGTCAAACCTGTAGGTTTTTCGGCGGTTGCCTGGTTACAGAAAAAAATAGTTACAAAAGATAAATAAACTCAGAAAAAAATAAATATTACACTTCAAAGATTTTAAGTATAAGATGAAAGAAAACAAATACAAATTGCAAAAATAAAATGAGAAATATACATCAGATTTTGATAGAGAATTAATAAAAATGAGGGAAAATAACGAAAATTTATTAGAAAGGAATGAAATAAAAAGGAAAAGGGAAAAATTAAAAAAAAAACTCTTAGTTTTTTCACTTGTTTGTTATTCACGGATATCCAAAGTTACTTTGATTCCATTCACATATCTGGAGCTCCTTCGAAGCTATACTTTCTGCATTTGCTATTCACAGATTTTCGAGGACATTAGTGGAAACCTATTCGTGGAGAACCCAGACCATCCGCACAAGGATCACAACTGCGAGACGAGTCTGTTTGTGCGAAGCACTGAGCAAAACCATCTGCTCGGCCTGTACACCCAGCAAGAAATCGCGTCGGATGACACCGCTCCTTCGCTTCCCTTGCCGGCTCCTTCTCAGGTCAAACTGGAGGATTTCGAGTCGGAAGTTCTGCAGTTTCCCACCAATTGTCCCGAGTGCGCGGCACCCTGTGACACCAATATGAAACTTACTAGTATCCTTTTTACATTAAACAATTTTAGAATAGAAAAAACGTTTATTGCATAAATAAGCTACCTTAAGCTAATTTTAATTACTGTAACGGTAGATTTTTAGATACCTTCTACTAACCGTTTGAATTAATAATTAAAGTAAATGAAATGAGATCATTTTATAAGCTAGAGACAAAGAAACTGTATATTTAATTATAGATCGAAGTTAGAAAATATATCACACATTTAACAAGGGTGACCAGATGTGGATTTCAACTTGGGATAAACACTTGTGCTCTGGGGATAAACATTTTGGAAAACAAGAAGTTTTTGACATGATTATGTGTAAGTTTTGAATAAAATATAAATGATAAATAAACATATCTAATTTGTGATCAACATTTACAATTGCTCTGGTTTTGGCATTGTTGTAGATAGTTTATTCATTGAATTTTCAAGAAAACACAACAGGATTTTACCCAAATACACTAATTTTCCAATTTAGTATACGTACACATGTTAAAAACGGATGTCCATATTATTTTACATTCACCAGTTTATAAATCACTCTGAATTTCGAAACCTAAAAATTTTAAATATTTTTTTTCTGATTTGATATATGTAGGCTACGTGTGTACCTTTTCTGATGGAAGTGATGCTTTTTCCTTAGCGATTAAATTGTAGAAATTCCTCATTTCAAAGAGGTAGTGATAATGGCGACCAACTGCGATGCGTGTGGCCACCGCACCAATGAGGTGAAGGCTGGAGGCGGCATAGAAGAGCTGGGGCTGCGACTCTCTGTCAAAGTCACCGACTCTGATGACCTCAAGCGCGATATTCTAAAGGTAGCTACGTTCAGAAAATTACTTTCTTTTTCAGAATTTACAAAATATTCTATGTGTCACTTACTGATTATTCAAAACCATTGGAATACTGATTTTATCTCACTAATAAAATTAATATATTTTAGTGATATTTCAAATCTGCTGAAGTGATATATTTAGTGATATTTCAAATCTGCTGAAGTGATATTTCAATACCACTGCTATAGTCCAGTCAAAATAGACATAAAAAGGGGGTGTGCTTGCAATTTATATTGTAGTTCTGATTTTTTAACATATTATTTGGATACATGAGAGAAGTCCAGAACCAAATTTTTCATGTAAAATTTCCTTGTGCTATATACAGAGTGAACCAAAAACCTCGTATTATCGGTTCATTTTCCAGTTTTCAGCTATTTCCGCCAAATCCAGTGATCGGACAGAAAAGTTTGCTCTCACCTTTTTTCCAAGGTTAAAAAATTCTGAATAAAATGAGATCATTCGGAACTCTATATCACCAATGAGTACTGAGTTAAGATTTTTCAAAAATGAGTGAAATTTTAAGAAAAAATCAATTTTGATGATATTTAGTATTTGATCAACAATATATCCAGATTGTTACAATCTAGATGAAAAATTCAAAATCCCTCTGGGCGTAATTTTTTGCTTCAACCATCATCACTATCTATATTGTCCTCACAGTAATATTTTGCACAATGATATAAGCTCATGAGATTATGCTCTATGAGAATCACCGTTAGATGCACTTCATTTTAGTATTTCCTAGTGGAGAGGCGCGCTTAAGGACACCTCAAGGATAAAAAATTCAAACACTTAAGGACACCAGCGCTTAAGGACACCTCAAGGATAAAAAATTCAAACACTTTTGACACAATGCTCGGATCCTATTGTACTACACTTCCTTCTTCTTGGCTCATCAAGGCGGTTCAAAATCATGAATCACAAGTCAAATTCAGTAGAAAAATGAAAATTTTATTGTTGAGTGTACTTAAGCCCATATTCCCACACACGCAAAAAATGGCCAATTTCTATATATAGCACAAGGAAATTTTGCATGAATAATTTGGTTCTGGACTTCTCTCATGTATCCAAATAATATATTAAAAAATCAGAACTACAATATAAATTACAAGCACCATTGTATACATAGTGACTGGAATACTAGTGGTAACTCATATAGCAACAGCTATTGAACAATTGAACATGTTATGGGTAGGCTACTCAGGATTGAAGAGGATAAATCATAGAAGAAAAGACGTCTTTAATCAGCACTTAATAACGGTTAAATATCTCATAAAATGTTATATCCAATTGAGCTACAAAAATATTTTGATATTAGATTATTAGAAGGTCAAATCAATAGATTGGATGAGGAAATACAATAAAATTGAAATCTATCTTTCTGCATACATAATTTTTTAGATCAGTGGTTTCCAAAAAGTGATCCACGAAAGCTCTGGAAGTGGTCCGCGAGGAGCACGAGGGAAGAAAGATTGTTATTTGTTTTAAGCGTTATTAGTGTTTTTTAAATCAACTTTATCGGTCCATATTAAAGTAGAATAGAATAGAATAATGCTTTATTTTCAAATCAATCGTAACAAAGTATTGTATAGTATATATATTTCTAGCATCTAAAGCTTGGCTTTCGCCGTCAGCTCGAGTTGAGTTTTTATTTTCCGACAATATTATTATATCACTATTGAACTTGCATTCATAAAATAGACATAATTTACATACATGCGTAAATAAAACCTTAATGAGAGTAAAATTTCAATGCGTGAGTATATTTAACAATGAGTTTATACATGCAAAACAATTATTACCGAGTAATAGAGGGCAAGCTTTCATCATATAATAATAATAAATTTTAAAAAATAAATGTTAATTTTTTTGTTAATTTCCAAAGACTTATTACATATAAAGATTAGATTGAGAAGATAAATTCATACATAAAGATTGAGCAATATAATATCTGTTTCGACATCTTCGGAGAGAAACCCTTTAAGAACATCGTTACCATCTATAGCAACCCGAAGATGTGCGCCTCCACTTTGGTGCGGCTGGATAACACTTACTCCCATGAAGGGTACGGAGTAAGTCAACCGAAACGAAACAATCAAGGGTAGACAGCGCTCGTAAGCCGTGGTGAAGGCAAGCTGTCTAGGAGAAGGTAACTCTAAACAAATCCCTGGTCCTCCAGGTTGGGGGTTGGGCGAAGTGTTAACTGCTCTTCACCGTAAAAACTCATTGTTACGAAACCTACACAGCAGCCTCGGACGGATCGGATTTCAGGAAAAACAAAACGGCAAGCAAAAAAACGTAATGATTAGGTATTTGGAACAAGGAATGTGATGACAATGTTGAGAGCAGGAAAAATGAACGAAATTGCTGAAGAAATATTGAAATATAAGTTTGATTTGGTTGCATTGCAAGAGGTGAGATGGAAAGGCCAAGGAAGAATTGATAAAAGCAACTACTCTCTCATGTATAGTGGTCCAGAGCAACGAACTGGGATGTTCGGAACAGGGTTCATTGTGGCTAAGAAATTGAGAGGAGCCCTGATGGAGTTCGAAGCATTAAATGAGAGAATGTGTCGAGTACGCCTCAAGGAAAAATTCAGAAATGTTTCTGTCCTTTTAGTCCATGCTCCCACGAACGAGAAAAATATTGCTGAAAAAGAAGTATTCTATGAACAATTGGAAGAAGTATGTGCTGAAATATCTAAATATGATCAATTGATCGTTATGGGAGATTTCAATGCCAAGATTGGAAAGAAGAGTTACTTACAACAAGTGGCAGGGAAGTATACTCTGCATGAAAAAAACAAATGAGAATGGGTTTCTTCTTGGTCAGTTTACCATCAGAAATGACATGCAAATTAGGAGCACTCAATTCCCACATAAGAGAATTCATCTTGGAACTTGGAAATCACCAGATGCAACAACAATCAATCAGATTGATCACGTGATAGTTGACTCCCGTAATGCATCATCAATCATTGATGTAAGAAGCTGTAGGGGACCTAATTGTGACTCTGACCATTTCATTGTGAAGGTAGTAGTGAGACAGAGGCTGTCAATGGCGGGTAAACAAAAGGTTATGCCTATAAGATGGGATGTTGGAAGGCTAAAGAGTGAAAGAGTCCGTAGTGAATACCTCAGATTAATACAGGAAAAAACTTTGAGCTCTTCAGAAACAGATGGTGTTGAAGAAGTATGGACAAAGCTAGCCAATGGCCTGAAGGGAGCAGCAAATGAAGCAATTGGTCAGAAAAGATGGAAAAGGAATGAGGGATGGTACGATAATGAGTGCAGGGAAGCAATTAGAGAGAAGAATGAAGCCAGATCTCGAATGATACAACGAGAAACAAGAAAAAATTATGAAGATTACAAGGAAAAACGAAGAATCGCCAATAGAATATGCAGGACAAAGAAAAGAGAAGCTTTGAACAAACAGTTAGAAGAAATTGAAAGCTTATATAAACAGAATGAGACGAAAAAGTTCTATAGAGCGATGGAAAGAATAAATAAAGAATATAGACCAAGAATTATTTCATGCAAAGACAAAAGAGGGAGAGTTTTGAATGAAGAGGATAATATCATGGAGAGATGGGCAGAGCATTTCAGAGAACTGTTAACAGTAACAGATAACAATGAGGAGAATGTACATGAAGGAACAGGGGAGCCACTAAATATTGAAGCGGAGTTTGTTGCAGGGCCAACATTAGAGGAAACAGAAATGGCTGTAAAGCACCTGAAGAATGGAAAGGCAGGTGGCCAAGATAATATATCGGCAGAAATGATAAAGTATGGTGGTGATGACACAGTCAAGAGAATACATGAGCTGATAAGTATGATATGGAGAGATGAAACTATGCCTCAAGATTGGAACATAGGTATTATATGTCCGATTTATAAAAAGGGCGATAAACTGGACTGTAATAACTATCGTGGAATAACTCTTCTCAGTGTAGCTTATAAAGTCTTATCAAGTATTCTTAACAATAGAATTAAGGCCTACACAGAACAAGTGCTTGGAGAATATCAATGCGGATTCCGGCCAGAAAGGGCAACAGCAGATCAAATCTTTACAATCCGGCAAATCGCGGAAAAGTTTTATGTGCATGACCTGGATTTACATATTTTATTTATTGACTTCAAGCAAGCCTTCGATAGCATAGTGAGAAGTGAGCTATGGAAAACATTGGAGCAATACGCCTTACCAAAAAAGCTCATTAGTCTAGCAAAAATGACAATGAGTAGGACTGCAGCAATGGTCAAAATTGGTAATAGAAGGAGCAGCACTTTTGAATTTAACACAGGTGTCAAACAAGGCGATGGACTATCTGCAATCCTATTCAATATTGCATTGCATAGAGCTATTGAAGGATTGGACAGGGGAAATATTTTCCACCGAATGTATCAGGTATGTGCATATGCGGACGATGTAGCAATAATTGCAAGAAGGAAAGATGTCCTACAGGAAACGTATTTGTTGCTAGAAAGAGAGGCGAATAAGATTGGCTTGATAGTGAATGAAAGAAAAACGAGGTACATGAAAATATCAAGTAGTCAAGCAAGAAGAGTTCCACAAAACCTCCGAATTGGAAATAAAATCTTTCAAGGTGTAAGGAACTTCAGCTACTTGGGGGTTGAACTAAATAACGAGAACAAGATGGGTTACAGCATAAAGCAAAGAGTATTGGCTGGAAATAGAGCATACTTCAGTAACATGAAACTTTTGAAGAACAGGCTCATATGTAGAAACACGAAACTTAAAATATATGAGAGCCTAATTAGACCTGTTGTAACGTACGGCTGTGAATCTTGGACGTTAACAAAAGAAGACAGAAACCATTTAGGCGTTTTTGAAAGGAAAATCCTAAGAAAGATTTATGGTCCAGTTAAAAAAGGAGAGGAGTGGAGGAGAAGAACTAATTCAGAGCTCGAGGCATTGATAAAAGGCCGAAATATTGTAAAATTTATTAAGGCACAGCGGCTTAGATGGTTTGGACATATCTGTAGAATGAACGAAAACAGAATGCCTAAAGTAATATTCAAGGAGAGGCTACATTCAAGAAGAAAGATAGGAAGGCCGAGAATAAGATGGGAAGATGAAGTGAGAGACGATCTCCAAAAAATGGGATATAGAGGATGGAGACAATTAACAGAGGACCGAGAAGCGTGGAGAGCTGTAGTGGAGGCGGCCAAAGCTCATATTGGGCTGTAGTGCTAATATATATATATATATATATATATATATATATATATATATATATATATAATATCTAATGTTTTCTTTAATAATTGAAATTTTCTATTAGGAACTATCGATAATGCCAGGCGCTCTTACAAAATTCAACCAGCCCTCTCCCATTACCCCCGTTTACAACTTCTATATACTCATTCTCAGATATAGTTGAACCACCCAGCCACCTTCGTCTCCACTCACCCAAAACCAGACACCGAGCAATAAAATGGAACGTATCTTCTCTCTCGCCTGAGTTGCACAGTGAGCATGTTCCACCCCTTCCCTCTATCCACGGCCTGTCATTCAAGTACAGCATTTCCCCTCTCACTTTCATTATCCACCTGATATCTGGCAATGCAAATCCTTCCTTCAGGTAGCCTTCATCTTCCAAATTCACACTTCTAAGCCTTTTATAAATTCTGTGGTATCTGGCTGTGTTTGCTGCACTTTTGAACTCCTCCAAATCTTTCAACTTTCTCAGCTTCCAAAGATTATTGAGTTCATTTTTCCAGTTAGCCAAATTGTTTAGACTTAGGTCGACATCAGCATTCAGCCCTTGCGCCATATCTAGCCAGCTCTTATACCAGAATACTCTACTTTTTACAACTTCCGCTGCTAGCAGCTTTGGTAGGCGCCAATCTTGCATTGCCATCACCTTATTTATGTAATTGAAATGTAATCGGAGCGTGTATTCGTGAAGTGGTGCCTCTCCCGTTTCAAAAAATAAAATATAACTGGGCGTATTGTAGGGCAAGTTAAACAGCCGCTTAACGAAGAAACGCCATAACTTTTCTACTTGCTCGTATCTTCTGAATCCCCACACCTGAGCAGCGTATACCATGATTGCTCGTGATACACTTCTGTATAGAGCCCATTTAGCAGATAACGGAACCTTCTTATTGCTTATTAACTGTTCCCAGCCAGCATTTAAACCCGCCTTAGCACTTCTTAGTTTTTCTTACAGATGTGGGGTCATAGTCAGCGACGGTGTTATTAATACTCCCAAGTATCTATATTCATTCACCCTCTCTATCCTATCTCCCTCCAAATCATTTAAAAAAAGAGAGAACAAAAGCGGGCTCATCTGGCAACCCTGTTTTAGGCCTACCCCTGCACCAAACTCTTCCGTCAGCCCATTCTCACTCCATACTCGTGCAGTGGTTCCGTTATTTCCGCAATACATATTTCCAATCATCTTTATAAACTTTGATGATATCCCCATGCACGAGAGTTTGTAGAAAAGCGACCGTCTATCCACCGTGTCGAACGCGGCCGAAAAGTCGACATAGAAACAGAAGAGTTTACCTCGTTTTCTACTAATTTTCAAGTTGGCTATCGATAGTAAATTGAAAATGTTGTCTACCGTGCAATATCCCTTCCTGAAGCCAGCCTGATATTCGTTCAGTATTTTATTCGTGTGTACCCACTTCTCTAGCCTCATCAGTAAAGTTCCTGCAAAGAGTTTTGCTACGGCGTCTATAAAAGCTATTCCTCTGAAATTCATTGCTTGATTTACATCTCCTTTTTTATGTAGGGGAAAAACTATTGATCTTTGAAAAGAATCAGGTACGTTTGCCGTTCTGTAGATATTATTGAACATTTTTGTTATTCTTATCTCTTCGCATAATACGTTTCTCGTTTAGTTTGACATAATTTTCTGTAAATCTTTTTCTCTTCGATATACATATTCTTCACAGTAGCGGTATTACATTTCCTGAATAAATTCAAGAGGCCAAACATCTTATCTCGTTCTCTTTTACAGTCGTTATCGAACCAACGCTGTTTAAAGTTAACACGACCTTGACCGTGAACGAATGATGAGCTCGCTGCCTTTTCTATGAAATTAATCAAATCAAATCAAATCAAAATCTTTATTGTTGAAAACATTTAACAATGTTATAACAACGTCAGAACAGTAGCTAAAAAATTACAGAAGAATAAGGTTAAAATTATACAAATGATACAAGAAACATGTAACAGTAGCAAACTTAAAGACACTCTAACTCTCTCTACTCATTGTAAAATCAGAATTCAAATAATCTTCAATAGAGTAAAAACACTTTTCAATCAGTATTTTCTTTATAAAAGACTTAAAATGATTTTTATCCATAATTCTAACCTCAAATGGTAATTTATTAAACAGCTTAATAGTCATGTAACGCCAATTTTTCTGAGCAGTAGTCCAATAGTGAGAGTCAATCCTTATATTTAGCCTACTTCTTGTATTGTAATCGTGAGTCTCGGCATTCAGAGTATATTTGTGCACATGCTTCCTCATATATAACAAGCATGTAAATATATATAGAGAGGGAAGAGTCAACATTTTTAAGTTCAAGAAAAGGGGCTTACAAGTTGCCAGTGGTGGCGCATGACAAATTATTCTTATTGCTTTCTTCTGAAGCTTGAAGAGTGTCGGTGACATAGAGCTATTTCCCCACAATTGAATACCGTATGCCAAATGACTATAAATATGAGCATAATATACATTTATCATCACCTCATTTCTTACAATATTTCTTAACCTACGTAACATGAAAATTCCCTTTGCAAGCTTACTACATACATCAAGAACATGATCTTTCCAATTAAGATTGGTGTCAAGTGTTAATCCTAGAAATTTGAAGGAACTGAGTTTTTCTGATTTTCTACTGAAAGTGAATTGCAGGTCCTTTGTTTTAAGCTTGTTAAGACATAGAGCGTTAGAAGCACACCAATCTTCAATTGCTGTTGTGCAATTCTCAGTTGTAGTGTTGATTGAAGCTTCATTAAGACCACTAACTCTTAGTCCTAAATCATCTGCAAAAAGGTATGGGTGACTATCATTACAACATTCATTGATAAAATTAGGCAAGTCATTTATATAGATTATAAATAGAAGTGGTCCCTGTATAGATCCCTGTGGGACCCCGAAATTTACCATCTCACCACTTGAGAATTCCCCATTTCCAATTACATATTGTAGCCTGTTGCTGAGATAGGAGTCAATGAGATTTACTGCTGCCCTGTCAAGACCATAGTAAGATAGCTTATCACATAATTTTCCATGCTCTACTGTGTCAAATGCACGTGACAGATCAAAGGATCTTAGATCAACTTTTCTCTTTTGTTCCAAACTACTTATAATATCATGTACTAGATCCAACACATTGTCGCATGTACTCAAGTTTTTTCTGAATCCGTACTGATTTTTTTATAGTAATTTGCTATTTTCGAAGTATTCAGCTAGTTGCTTGTGGAGGAGCTTTTCAAATATCTTGGAAAATATCTGCACTATGCAAATGGGTCTGTAATTTTCTATTTTAGACTTGTCACCTTTCTTATGAGTAGGCATCATTTTAACTTTTTTTAGGCCGTCAGGGAATATGCCAAAGTCTATACATTTATTGAATAAGTGTGTCAATACTTCAGAGACCTTATTAGCAGCTAATTTCACAATAAAAGAGTTTAAGCCATATACATCTAAGCAGTTACTGTTACCTATTCCATTAATAGCAGCAAATACCTCTTCAACTTTAACATGACTGAAGCTGAACTTCGTAACTGGTTGTGGTATTTTCTTGACATAATAGCTGGAATCAAAATTGCTCTTGGGAATGGTTCATATCTGCTTGTCCACTCTATCTATAAAAAATCTATTTTTGTCATTGATTGGCATATCACATTCAATTTTGGAAGATTTACTATTCCTACAAACATGTCTGTTAACTATTTCCCAAGCCGCTTTAGTTTTGTTTTTACTATCTGAAATAAATTTACTGTTAAATTCAAGTTTGGCTTTTTTATTGCTAATTTATATTGCTTTTTACTATTATTATACTCCTCTTTTATTGTGTCACTAAGGCAGTCTTTATACAAATAGAATAATTGTTCACACTTTATTTTTAACATTTGCAGTTCAGGTGTATACCATTTATTATAATCTCTACTCTGATATATCTTCCTTTTAACTAGCGGATAAGCCATATTAACCGCCCCCATAAACAAGCTTTGAAATTTTTGTATTTTATGACTAATATCATCAAGCTCATAGACTGAAATCCAGTTTAAGGATTCTAGATATGCCAGGAATAGGTTTGTCCTATCTGCACTAATTTGTCTTAGTAGTATTGTTTTTTCTTTTTATCGATACAAGACTTTTTTTCAATTTTAACTTTTAGACTCAAGGCATAATGATCTGAAAAAATTGTATGTAATACTTTACTCTCCCATCGGCTGAAATGTAATCAGTGGCAATGTTGTCTATACACGATCCTTGTGAATTAATATTATTAATGTTTGGTCTGGTTATTTCCTTAGTTGTAATAGACATATTAAAACTAGCCAACAAGGTACATAGTTCATCTCTGTTCTCTGATTCAACATTGAAATCGACATTAAAATCAGCTCCCAAAATAACATTACAATTAAAATTAAACAAATAACTCAAAATTTCATTAAGCACCTCTAGGAATTTTCTAAAATTGCTCGTTGAAACACTATATGGCCTATAAACAGATACAACAATAATATTCAATTCCGGTATTCTAATAGCGCATGCTTCACATATCATTTCCACTGACAGATCCCTTATTTTCTCTATTTCCCTGAATTCAAGCTCATTTCTCAAAAAGATAGCAGCCCCTCCATGAATTCTATTGTTTCTAACAAAATATGAACCTAACTTGAATCTATCAACACTTACATAGATTATATCATCCTTTTTCAGCCAATGCTCACTCAACAATACAATTTCAGTATTATTCTCATGCAATATAGTTTCCAGGTAATCAATTTTATTACCTAGTCCCTGAACATTCCAGGAGAGTAGATTCACATCAGAATCCTGATATCTCACGCTATCTAGAGGTTTAATACTACTTGCATGATAAATTGAAACATTAGAGTGATTCCTTACATTAGTTGAAAAATTAGCCAAATTATCATTTTTGTCAATGTTTACAAGTTTAAATCAAGAGATACATCTTTATCAGTTTCATAATTCAAATAGGCTTCCTCTTCATTATCATAATCTGACATCAGCATTACTACTCAAACATTGACTTTTTTCCCTATGATTACACGGCTGTACCTGATCGCTGATTGCCTGCTGCTTGATTTGATTGTAAATTAATTTGCTTAGTTCGACCTTTCCCTTTCTATTCATATGAAGTCCATGTCGCGTGTGCTTATTTCTTTCAAACATCCATATATTGATGATGTTTACATTGAACATGTAAGGTAGACTACAAATCACACGATTCAATTTAGAAATCATTTTGTTCTCATTTGAGTCAGCTTGCAAGTCATATCTGTAAGGCACCGTGGTTACTATGATATTCTTATCACAATTTGCTCTTACAGTTCTCACAAGATGATCTGCATATTCTTCAATATCTCTATCACTAAAATATTTATCTACACTATTTGTTCATCCTATTAGGATATTCCATTCATTTTTCGACTGATGACTATGATCTGCACTAAGAAAAGTATTTGAAAGTTTTTGAAACGGGGCCCCAGAAGAAATGTAGGCCGTGCACTTATAGGAAGGTAGCAAGCGTTGTAGAAGCTCTCTGATTCCCCTGCCGTGACTATCAGCCCATATGTTGATATTTCCATCGCAGTCCTCTGTCAGTGGACATCCTTTTATAGCTTTAGAAGGGGGGCTTCGGAGAAAAGTTAATTCCCTTTTCAACTCTTCAATTGTCTCCTGAAGTGAAATGTTGAGTCGATCTGCCTCTTTTATTTCTCTTATACATCCCTCCAAACAGCTCTGCAAATCAGTAATTTCTTTTTGAATCTTACTATTGTAATCTTTGTAATATTCCAAGCTTCTATTGTGCAGTTCAATCAATTGCTTCGTAGCAGTAGATTCTACTTTATCAATCGAGTGATTGACGCCATCATGAGATAGTAATATTTCAGTTGTGGCAGATTCATGAACTTGTGCCTTGGTTATCATCTCTTCAGTGTAGTGGACCTCCGCTTCTACTTGAAACATTTGTGCATTATTAGGTTCACATGCCGAAGTTGACGATTCGTCCATAGAAAGCATAGAGTATCTATTATTAACTTCAATATCACAAGTCATCCTATTATTGTTTGGATTTGCCGTATTTCTAGGTATAATAAAGTCATTTCCGGGATCATTCTCTCTAAAATTAATATTTCCTCTCTCCTGTAAATTATCGTTTTCAGTTTGGATTATATCAATTTTCACAGTTTTATTCAGTAGATCTTCTTTTAGTCGTTTTTTATCCATCTCTAGAATCTCAATACGCGATTTCAACAGTCTAATCTCTTCCTCAGTCTTATCCTCATACAACAGAGAGTCCTCAAAATTTACCTTCCTTTTATTTCTTTCCTCGTCCAGAAGCCTAGACAGTGCTTTATTTTCATCTGAGATATCCGTCAGTGTTATTCTCAGATCATTATTGTCTGAAATAGACTTATCCAGTTTGTTTAATACTTCAACAATATTTGGAATCAAGTCAGCGATTGAATCGTTTGTGCATAAATCGGCAATACTTGCAAGTGTTCTTCTTATATTTATCGCAAATTCAATTACTACCTCATTACAAAGTTCGTCCTTCAAATTACTAAGTTCTAAGTTTCCTCCATTTATCAATCTTTCACGTCTGCTGCGCGTCACCATAGGCTTGTTCATTTTAGATTGTTTTGAAATCGGGCGCTGAGGCCGCACTGCAGACCGTTGCTAGGATACGTCAGTAAACAAGGATCACCTAAAAACAGCTGATCGTCACACGCGTCAATAAAGCGCGGGAAGAGATATGAACTTTCGTATTGTATTTTATCGCAATTATTATCGTTGTGGCTATTAGAATTATTGAAGAAGGAGGGGGATCGACGGGAAGAGTGATAGCCGAGAGAGCAGTCAAGGCAGGACGATCGGAAGCTCCTGATAGTGAGAAGGAAGGGGATGGGTAAGGCAAGTCAGTGAAGGGAGATTGCTATAGCTGAGCTAAGAATTGAATTACTCACAGCTTATAAGTTGCCGAAAATCCAAGTGAACCTTATCTTCAATTTCGATAAGAGTTTGAGATGAAGACAATACTGAAACGTCTACACTGCTCACAATCCAACCCTTTATCGTTAAAAAACACACAATTACACACAACCAAACGGAAAATTCGCGATTCTAATCAACTCAAAACAACAAGAAGCTTTAGTACTACAGAATGCACCATTAAATTTCTTTAAATTATGAGAAAAACCACTCGAAAATCGAAATATTTACAGAGCGTTACGAAACTCGACCAGTCACGGCAGACTGCTCTGCCACTATCCAATTACCAACTTCTCTTATCGCAATCTGATTGTTTTTATCAATATCATTGCCAGATTCTCGCATCTTTCCGTTAATCTATCCTTATAAAATATCTCGTCATTTCTTCCCCATATAAGTTTTTTCGGCAAAATATCGCAGTTGTCCCTCTCATAGTCTATCGCTACATTTCTAAGCTGCAAACTAAGTGGCATATGGGTGCGTACACAAAGAAAGCTGGTTGCCGGCGCCGGAAAACCAGCAGCTTGCTCCTCGAGCTTATAAGCGCGGTAAAAGCTTGAAGCCGTACATAAAGAAAGCTGGTAACAAGCGCGACAAGTCAGTTCACTTTGAGCAGTGTCAAAGATGTCTTCGTCTAGTGATGATGTGTTTTTGGCGGAGAGTGTTCATTTAAAATTATTGCAAAGGAGGAAATTCGGTGTTCATGTTATTAATAGACATAGGAAGAAACTTGGTGAATACCATCACTTGTTTCCGCAACTAAAAGGTGACCCACAACGGTTTTACACATACATGAGAATGGAGCTAGCGACTTTCGATTACATATTAAAAAACATTGAAGGACGTTTGATTGAAAAGTGGTCAAACTGGCATAAACAACCAATAGAACCAGAAGAGCGTCTTGTCATATTTTTGAGGTAAGAGTTATCCATATTTATAAGGTGGATAACTTGTTCACTTTTGATTTCTGAAGTCTTCTAGGGATGTCAATCCCGGGATCCCGAATCCCTGGATCCCGGTCCATTTTCTATACCTAACGATCCCGGGATTTTCAAGCGTCGATCCCGGGATTTTCGGGTTTAGAAAACCTGAAATTGTGAATCTTTAAAACTACTGCACAGTACACACTACGCTAACCAACTGCAGTACAGAGACTGTACTGGAGACTACTGTACGCACAGTACAGAGACCACTCGCAGACTCAGCCAGTTGCTGGAAACCGGCTACAAGAATGTTCTCTTCATACTTGTTTGCCGGTTGACGCCGGCAGCTCGCGCTTGTTGCGCTTGTTGAGCCGGCACCGGCGTTTACTGTGTACGGGCACACTTGAAACCATGTTAAGTTCTTCTCAAGCCGGGACGCGCTTACAGCGGCTGGTTTTCCGGCGCCGGCAACCAGCTTTCTTTGTGTACGCACCCTATGATCTGAGTATGGCTCTTTTCTGACTCTAAAATCATTAACTAAATCCAACACATTTCCAAATCCAACTCCAACTGCAACTCCCATACCTCCAATAAACGTTAATTCACCCAACCTATCACTTGGCGTTCTCCCATTAAGAATAACCAAATTATAATCAGCACAAAGTTCTAAAAATCTTCGCCCCCTATTGTTTAGATCTTTATCTTTAGAAACTCTGTTGTTTGCAAACCTCCCGTTATCATCCCTAAGTAAACTTTCATCATTGATAACCTGCTCTTCTCCAATACGTACATTCATATCGCCTATCAATATAAAATTAGACACTACATATTAAAGTACGGTATAATCAATTTCCCTTCGAAAATGTTAAACCAAACTCATCGGTAGTTCAAAATATGTTTCCATTCCAAAAGAAGTGATAAGTTCCAAATTCCCAATGCACTAAGATAGGACTATAAAGTTTGTTTGGAATCTTAATGGCTGTTTAGTACCACGTGACAGTCATACTGTGGGTAATATAGTTACTGTAGTATAGGCTGCACTCGTTGCTCTTGGCAAAACAATATGCTGACATTATCGTACACAAAACAATACTGTTGTAACCGATACCATAGAGAATAGATAGAATAGAAGAATATCCAATGATATAGTGCGTTTATTTTTCAAATTTCACTGATAGCTGGAGCCGATAGTCCACGTACGGTAAACCGGGTTGACTATGTCCCAATTTTGGGGAGTTGAGATCTTAAACCGCTTGCAATCAATAATTAAGCTGCAAGAAATTTCTTGTAATATTTTTTATTGTATTCTGCAATGTTTGAAGAGTATTTCTCATTATAAAAAGTTAATATTTTTCTTTACTTTAACAAATATTTTTTTTTGAAATTAAGAGAGAATGTCAACCAGAGGTTGGGGTGACTTTATCTCACTTTAAAAAATATATGAAAAAAAGTTAATTTTCAAGAGTTAGAAAAAGTGAAACCAACTGTTAACCTTTAAAATGAATAATGACATTGAAAACAAATGAAATCTACTTCAAAAATCACAAATTATTGACCGAGCGAATGAGGTCTAAGATTCAAGTCGACGGTTTGACATTTCTCTTAATGTTTAAATGTTTGGATGTTTAAAATGTTCATATGTTGCGCATTTACGGCGAAACGCGGTAATAGATTTTCATGAAATTTGACAGGTATGTTCCTTTTTAAATTGCGCGTCGACGTATATACAAGGTTTTTGGAAATTTTGCATTTCAAGGATAATATAAAAGGAAAAAGGAGCCTCCTTCATACGTCAATATTAGAGTGAAAATCAGACTATAGAATATTATTCATCATAAATCAGCTGCTGTCGAGTTGACTATAAATTGCATGCCATGACGCATGCATTTCAATATCTCAATGTAACTTGGTAAAAAATTAGCAGCTGTGTAGACTATAAATTGCATGCCTCATTGAATGCAATTTTTATGCACTATTAAATAGGATGCAAAGAACTTATAACAGCTCGTCTGGGCCAATAGTCCTACTATTACTTCAGGCCCCACAACTGATCTCTAATAAACTATGACGTCATCACAGTAGATCTATGATATCTACTGGCGGTGAGCAAGCGAAATAAGAGCGCTGATGCTTGTTATCACATCTGATATGGTAATCAACAAATTTGGAATCATAAATTCAATTTTCACGGTCTCCCATTTCAATGAATATGGTTTGTTTATCATTCTTCCAATATTCGTTTGTGAGAAGTAATAATGAATTTGGGGTTTTAAATTATGGGATACTGTTGTGTACTTAATTGTCGGGGGAATTATAACAAGACTCCAAAAGTTTCTTTTTCGAATGATGAAACTTTATAACGAAAATGGATACGAGCGAGAAGAAGGAAGAACTTCAATTCTACAAAACAACGGTTTACATGAAGTGTAGAAGAACAGTGTAAATAAAGTGTGAGTGGAAAATTTAATTAAAGTGTGAAAGAACAGTGTGATTAAAATGTGAAATAACAGTGTAATTAGAGTGTGGAATAACAGTGTAAATAAAGTGTGTGAAAGAACTTTTGAACTAATGAATTAAAAGTAAATGCAAAGTGTTGGAACTGTGCATAACATCCTAATATTAAAGGTTTTACCTAACTGAAAAACATTCAATTCTCCTGATGGGTTTCTTTGTATCACAGATTTATTGTGATCAAGTTTGTGGGAGCCTCTTTCCTAAAATAGAGTTACATTTTATTTGGTTTATCTTTCATTTACCTCTCCTTCGATTCTGATACAGGCTATTATTGAGTATTTTTGGTTGAGATGAATTTATCAATAGCTCTATCACTGAATCGAGTAGGCCTATGTCTATCAAGCTGAAAGTATGGATAAATTATTGCATTTGTGGAATAAAGTGTTTTTATTTCAATGAAATTTATATTTAATAAAATACAAATGTATTTAAACTGAAATTTAGATAGTATTCCATCCAATAAAAAATCGATACAGTAACAAAAGTTACATTGATAAGCTAGTATAAACTACTATGATCTAGGAAGAATCAATCTACATGTTATGACGTCATTAATTAGTTGTGGGGCCTGAAGTAATAGTAGGTATTGTCTGGGCGCCTAGATGTCTTCTGGTTTTCTCGCGCTAAATTCCGGAAAGCGTTATATTATAATTAAATCTTGTGTAAGCATAATCTGATCAAATAAATAGTTAGTGTATCAGTGTGGATGTGCTTATGGTTTGGGACGTCGTTATAACTGCGCGAGGTCTACTGTTCACAGAACTACTAGTTTTTTGAAAAATATTTCAGTTTCTGCTGCCTAAAGATCTATTTTAGCGCCGAAGCATGTTGGCTCCTGCTGCGGAATCAGCTGAAAATGAATATTAACATCGTATTAATCTCAAGCAAGGTTTATATTTTGCTTTATTGGGTAGAATACATTATATTTATCAGATTTTGAATTGTATTTGCATCATATCCTGCATAATATCACAATTTTTTATACTGGGACAAAGTCAACCCAAGTTTAACCTAGATGTGACCTCGTTGTATTTAACTAGTAATAGAACCCTAACCAGTACAACTATGGATATTATAGATATACCTATTGAAATATAATAAAAAGCCAAAATAATATGTTCTCACCGATATCATAAGTCTTTTAGAAATAAGTTTCCCAATACGAAGTTTTTCGAAAACGAAATCAGAAAATAAAGCTAGCAGTTAGGTTTTATGTCGATAATTCAACTAATATATCGAGATTCGACAAGATATCGATTGTAGAACCTCGATAACGATCAGGGCTACGCCTATCAATGTTGAATATCGATTTCGGATAACAGAGATATGAGATAAACTGATTTGAATACTTTACCGCGAGGTGGGACAAAGTCACCCCGGTCGACGGTAGTTCTTATTCGTGAAGCTATGTGACGCTGTTAGTCTCTCATACTTTGCCGTTATTACACTCTCACTCGGCCAAAATAGTAATAATAAACACAGTAATCGGCTAGAAATTTGGAACATAAACGACATATTTCTTGTGATATATTTTCATGCTATCCTCTCTTTATGGTTATGTTTAGGTATGTTCAAGTATTTAAATAAGTATATATTTATGTATTATGGTACTGTAGTTTGATTTTTGTTTCATATAACTGATCAACACGATCAAAACAATTCAGAGTTAGAATGTGTTTACAGTCTAAAAGGTGTTCAGGGTGTGTTTGCATGTGTTTTGACAACCGTAATAAGAATTATTCATTTAGGCAGCATAGGTACTAAACAGAATACTGAATCTGTTCAAAATGTGACTCTTGTTGACACGTCAACGTTTTTATGTACTGATATAGGGGATACAACACTTAGCAGTAAACGGTTAGCAGTAACTGTTAAACTTTAGCAGTAAACACTTAGCAGTAAAACGGTTACAGGGGCAATTATAAAAGGAAGAAGTATTAAATGCGATTCAGTTAGCGGTAATATAAATATTCTCCACCAGAATGTACAGAGTCTTATCTAATAAAATAGGTCTAATTGAACAAATCATTGTGGATAAGAAACTAGATATTTTATGTCTTACTGAGCATTGGATGACTGAGGTTGAACTGGAAGTAAATTCTAATCTAAAATAACTACAATTAGTTTGCACAACACGAATGCATGGTGGGTAGCCATTTATTCAAAATATAGACCTTTACAGTATAGATTATTAAAATATATTCCATATAAACATTTCTGTAGAGCTGAGAACTGCGAATTAGCAGGTGTAGATTCTCAAATATTGATACTATGGTCATTACTGTATATCGTAGTCCTCAAGGTACTTTTGAAATGTTTTGTAAAATAATGGAATTAGCTCTTAGTTACTTGAATAAGAGATACCGAAAGTCAATAGTTTGTGGGGACTTCAACTTACGTTTCAATGCAAATGACAAACAGGCAGAACACTTTGTGTAATATGTATGGCTTTGAAATGAGGGTTTATGAGCCGACTAGGGGGGCCAATTGTCTTGATAATGTTTTCTCATCCAGCTTCCAAGACAATTTGAGTGTAGAAATAAGTAACCGCCATGTCAGCGACCACTTATGGCAGCTTGTCTCTATAAAATTCAATAAATCTCAAAAACGCTTGTTATCCTCGAGTAAGATTTATAGAAAAGTCACTAAAATAAAAAAAAGTAATATTGATGTATTTAAATGCCACCTGTTAAAGGAAGGTTGGTCAGTTTCTATTTATGATAGTTATGTTGATATGAGCTTTGATTTATTTTTGAATACAGTTATATATTATTATGATCTGAGTTTCAACATGATCAAACAAATTAATTCTAACTCGAGAACCGCTAGGCATTCTTATAATAAAATCAATTGGTTCACTCCGGAGCTGAAAGAGCAGAAAAATAGGTTGGACTTTCTGTATTTTCTTTCTAAAACACACGTAGATTATATATATATTTATATTAGAGAAAAAAGTTCCTAGACTAATGATAAGAGAAGCAAAGAAAGTTGTTGAAACCATTTAAAATTGTTTTCATTCGCTCATTGACTGCCAGATGGTAGGAGAGTTTCTATAATTTTATAATAACTATTACTCATCAATCTATCGCTCAGGCATCGGCCGGTTGGAGTGTCAGTGTGAAATTAGCTCTTGTTCTGCTAAGTACTTGCTCTCGAGTCTTTAAGATTCAGGAAATACGTCCTGAATCTGCCTAAATATTCTTCGTTCGGGAATTGAATTTGTCGAGAATTCCCAGAGACAATCGTTCTCTAATTTGTACAGTTACAATTGAGAAATCTTGGAAGGAGCTTGTCATCGTTTAGTGGCATCCCTTCTATAATTGAGTATTTCGGCTCATTCTAATAACTCCTATTCGTGTCGTTTAATATTATAGGAAATTCGGCCTACACATTTATTCGTTTACTTAAATTGCATTTTCGTTTTACGTGAAAAGTTAGTCACGTTTCGTATTAGTGAAAAGTGAATGCCAGAAAGCAAGTTTAGTTTTTTGTTTCTATTCATATTCAAATCTTAGTGTTAAATATCCAGACAGTAAATTCCATCCTAGAACCGGGAAACAGGAAGGAACCAACTTTAATAGTCGCCCTTTCGGTTTGCATAATTTCACCTATCTTTTCCTCTCATCTATCCTATCCAACTGTCCACCTTTTACCTCAAATAGAAGTAGACAAACAATTCGATTCAAGACAATCATATTGGATTTGGTGAGTACCTTTTCTGATTTTCTATGTTCTATGTATGTCGTTTTCCTGAATGGATATGTTATTCTACACGAAGATTTTATTCGTCTTATACAGTCCACATCAGAGCATTTGAAGCTTGTATTTTGAGCTATTTAAATTTAAAGAACCAGTATTTACGTACCAAAAGTAGCAAACAGAAATATTATAGAAAATTCTGAAAATAAGTCAAAAATGTTGTGGAACATTGTAAATAAAAGTAAAACAAAAAGAGAGGAGTTACCACAAATAAATATATCTCCTGATAAGTTTAATAGCTTTTTTGTAAATACAGCTGAAGGAATTAAGAAAAAACTTGTTAAAAACTACAGAGTAACATCGACTAAACTACTAGAAAAGAAAAATATTTCCTGAAATTATTAAGAAGTTCCGATTTAAACCTGTAACAGAAATATTGTATCTTGGAAGTTGTAAAGCATATGTCTACAAAGGATAGTAAGGATCACTATGGACTGTCCAATGCTCTAATGAAGAATATTATCAATTGTATTCTAACCCCGTTCACATGCCTTGTAAATAAAGTCATTGCGGAAGGGAAATTTCCCACCTCAAAATCACTAAAGTAATACCGGTTTTCAAGAAGGGCATACATGAGGATATTACAAACTTCAGGCCCATAGCTATAGTCCCTATTTTTTCGAAAATAATAGAAATTCTGCTTGGAAAGCAATTTTGCAAATTTTTGGAGAAGAATGACTTGCTCTGTAAGACTCAGTTCGGTTTCCGAAAAGGCCTAACAAACCACCCATGCTCTGATTAAATTGGTGAAGGAAATTCTGGACTGTTTTGAGGAGAAATGTTCTGCTGCTGTATCATTCTGCGACGTCAGTAGAGCTTTTGAGTGTATTTCACATGACATCCTGTTAGCAAAGTTGAAGCACTTACAGGTTGAAGGATTAGCACTGGAGTTATTCTCCAGCTTATTGCAGGGCAGAACTCAATATGCATGTGTGGATGGTAAAAGCTCGGGTACTTACTTTGTCTGTTAAGTGTGGAGTACCTCAGGGCTCGGTCCTGGGTCCTTTGCTCTTTCTTATTATGATTGATGATTTGAGCATTAATGTCCCATCGAAAATAGTCTTATATGCAGATGACACCACAGTTCTCAATAGGCATTCAGATGACACTCAGGCTGTGGCACTTTCTGAATCTAATTTGAAGGTAGTTCAAACGTGGTTGAATGCTAATGAGCTGCTTCTCAATGCAGATAAAACAACAACAATCTCATTTGGGCTTAAAAGTATATCTGCTTCCAATAGTACAAATAATAAGGCTCAAACATTTTTGGGAATCATTGTAGACCCTACTCTAACTTGGACCCATCACATTGCCTGTCTGAAAAATAAGTTGAGCAGCAGTGTATTTGCCCTCAAACGTCTTTGTGGTGAGCTGGACCAGGATGGAATTCATCAGGCCTATTTTGGCATTTTTCAGTCTCATATCCAATATGGCCTAATAGTCAGGGGTTGCGCAGCACAAGCGCATGATATCTTTTTATTACAGAAAAAGGCTGTCAGAGTCATAGCTTTCGTGAACATTGTAGAGAACTTTTCATTATACATATTATAATGTTTACTGTTCTTGAAAGCTAATCTCGATAAAATGGAGTTGAGAAGTGCTACACACACACACACATAATACACGAACAAGTCAATCTTTGAATGTAACAAGAAGCAGACTCCACAAGACAGATCAAAACCCTACTAATGCCGCAATCAAAATCATGAATAGACTGCCCTTTGAAATAAGACAACTTAATTACAAAAGGTTTAGAAATGTGTTAGAAAAATTTCTCGTAGATAATCCCTTCTACTCTGTCAAAGAATATATGGAGAAAAAATTATATCCAAGGGATTTTGAAATGAATTAAATAAAAATAATGTATATTTTTGAATAATGTGTATTATTATTATGAACTGTATGTAATGTATATTTGAATTTCAATCCAATGTACTACTGTGACTGTTTGTTGTAGTGTTTTATTGACCGTTTTTATTGTGTTGACTGGCCTATATGTCAAATTGTGATGTACTATTGAGGCTAATAAAGATATTCTATTCTATTTCAATTTTCAATTTATTAAAACACACAAATAAAACAAAACAAAATAACAAAGAATTACAAAACAAATAAAATACAATAAAATGTTACAAATATAAAAAACCATGGGCTTTGTGGTTGGATGTGTTGGAGAAGAGAAAAAAAAGAGAGGAAGATACCTAGCCAACTATGGTTTCCCATGTAATAGGCAGAAATATATATTCATATGTTGACTATTGGACCGACAGTAATATTGTGACTATTGTTGTTCTTGACGTTTTTAATGGACTTATCCAATAAAACTGATTTGATTCAGTTATTTGTATTTTAATTTTCAATGTTTTTTCTACAGTAACAAACTATTTACAAAATGTTACTGCTCTCTCTTACGTACTTGATTTGAATTAGGCTATATTCACCACACTATTATTTCGGGCAAATTGTGTGATGCAGTCAGAAACGTGCAGCCTGGAAGTGCCGGAACTAGACTTGGAGGTGGGGCCAGCGGCGCTGGGGGGCCGCTTCACGACTGTCGAAGGCCTGCTCTGCGCCATTCGCGACCAGCTCGCCGAGAAGGGCGGCATGTTCACCGACTCCGAGACCTTCTCCGCCAGAGGCAAAATGGCCCAGTTCCTTGAGAGAATCGATGCCATCGTCAAAGGCCAAACACAAGTTACACTAGTTCTTGACGATCCGGCTGGTAATAGCTACATACAGGTCAGTTTCAGGTGACATTTCTCACTTTTATTTCAGATTTTTTTGTCCTATTGCTTGTAATTTATTGTAAATTGGATTAATTAAAAATTATCTTTGAGGTTACTATATTACTCATTACTCAACTTGAATTGAATTTATTTATTTCCATAGAATAATACAACATCATTATTATAGAATATAATACATATACAGGGTAAAGCAACTACAAAAATTCAAATTAATTAAATAAAGCAATACATAATAGTGGGAATTATACCCATTACTTTGATAAAACCATTATTACTATTACTAAATACTGTTGTAAATGTGCTTTTGTAATTGACACTTAATTCATTAAAAGTTTACATTTACGAACAAGATAAAAATAAAAATACAACATCATCTTCTAACATCTCTTATAAAACTCTTAGAGTTAGATACAAATTCTAGCATACCTTCTTTTATCGAATTTACCATCTCGTTGAATGCTTCCATCTCCCTTGTTTTCATGTAAAGCTGCGTTTACATCGGAGTTAATGACACTAGTTTTTAACATTTTTGTTATCAACTTATGTTAATTACAAAAGTTAATAACATCATGTTGAGTTGCGTTTACACCGGAGTTGATAACATGAGTTATTAATAAAAAGTTGTCAACTTAACTGAATCGACAAAAAATTCCTTGTTATTAACAAGTTTTATGTTATCCATCGAGAGTCGGTAACCTTTGTTAATAACAGGTTACTATCTTCCCCGCAACCCCCTCGCCCAGCATCCCTACCCTACAACTACAGCTGTTCCCTAATAACTACAGCTGCAGACAAAACACGTGACAAAGTTATTAACTTTTGTTGATAACAAAACTAGCAGCCAGAAGAAAATGTTATTAACCTATGTTAGGAACTTTGTTATCAACTCTGGTGTAGACGCACTATAATTTGTTTACAGTAAATCAGATGAAGATCATTATGTTAATGATCACACCTGTTTCAATTTAAAGTATTTTGAAGGCAATTTTTTGCTTTTTATTCCGGCTGTTATATCATATGAATAGTCTCGTTGAGTTAAATGGAATCATATGGAAGTCAATTATATTGGCAGCAAGATCTTGTTAATAACAAGGAATTTTCTGTTAAAAACACGAGTTATTAACTTTTGTTAAGATAAATTTTTGACGATTCAGTCAAGTTAATAACTTTTTGTTTATAACTCGTGTTATTAACTCCGGTGTAAACGCAGCTTTATTTTCTTGTAAACGTTCGTTACTAAAACAGTCACCTTGGCAACCGTGCTCACATGATAAATCCACGTAGGGCTAGCCCAAAGTTAGTAGACAGTTAGACATCTGTCTACTAAAGTTTGGGTTAGCCTACATCAATACTATTATTATTATTATAAATTATAGATCTTTAAATTTATTGTGAGTTGAGGATGTCTTGACCACATATAAAATGTTCGAATCACTCAAAAGAATTTATGGGTCACACTATAGTCCTTCGGCTTTGCTAAATATATTTTTTCCTACAGTTACCTTGAAAAGTGACCATTCCTGCACTGATTACAGGACGCAAGGAATCACTTTTCCGCTCTAGTGTGCAAAGTATTACTTTGCGTACTCTTAATACTTTGCCATCCCAATCAGCTGTTGACATTTTTGGCATGAAATTTGCATGCAAATTTGTTCTATCTATATTTTTCAAAAAAATAAAAATGAGAACTCATTAAATTATACATTTTGAATATTATTAATTATTCATTGTTTCAAATAATTTTTTTTCATTCATAAATTGATTGGTTGAACAATTATTTAGAAATAAGATTTATTAAAATTACTCAAATTTTCAAATCAATTGGATTAATTTAATTCTTATTTTGAATAAATTATTGATTATTAATTTTCAATTTGATTATCAAGTTAAAAATGATTTGAAGTTGTTATTAATAACAAAATTATACAGAAAAACATTTGATGGATTTCAGTCATCATTTTACCCATAATCAACCACTTCTCATATTCAATGGTAACTGTAGGAAAAATTTAATGTGAAATACATGCGCAAAGTTCCTCTGCTGCACTCAAGAAACTATTCCGCCCTCGCCTACGGCTCATGCGTAAACGTTTCTTTCGGTGCAGCAAACTTTTACTTTGCGCACTAGTTGCACAAATAACTATTGTAAGGATAAGAAGTTTGCTTTTATTATAAGTTACCATTATAATAATTATGTTGTGGTTCTATAAGTTTCCTCTCTAAATTCATACTCAGGTGAAATGTAAAGTGTTATGATTTGCTTTCTATCCACTCGACATTGTCTGAGTTCCAGGTCTTAGTAGATCATTTTCATTATTTTAATTAGACTTGAAAATCAAAAATTCTATTCTGATGCAAAATAGTTATTTGTTCAACTAGTGCACAAAGTGACAGTTTGCTGCACCGAAAGAAACGTATACATAGGCGAGGGCGGAATGGTTTCTTGAGTGCAGCAAACGAACTTTGCGCACGTATTTCACATTAAATTTTTCCTACAGTTACCATTGAATATGAAAAGTGGGTAATTATGGGTAAAATTCCCTGAAATCCATCAAATGTTTTTCTGTGTAATTTTATTATTAATAAACACCTTAATTTATTCAAAATTGAATAATAATAATTAAATAATAATGATTAGTAATTCAATTGGAAATTTATCTGACTGCTTGAAGGGGGTTTATCTTATGTAAGCATTGAAATGACTATAGTGAGGTCCACGTTATAATGACAGCGGTGTGTTTCAAGATAAGAGCAGTGGATGATTAACATTAGTTGAACAGCACCACATAATCGTTCCAATGGCAGATGGAGGACCAGCTCATGCGATCAGTAGTTGAGCGCATGCGCAATTGAAAATTATCTGAAAGATGACAACTATAGCAAGACAATTCAAGGATTGTAAAATAATCAAGTCGAATGTTGGTAAAAAATAACTGTACTGAAATTTATTGAATAAATAAATATCTTTATTGTCACAGAATGTTTACACATTATAGACAACGTCATGTTTGGTAACTCTAGTAAATACAAGGCAAACATGAGCCTGCAACAACAAGCACACAAAGTCAATTTTACAAAGTTCAATACATCCATTACACTCTAAATTAGGTATAAATTATATTTCCCAATCACTTTTCAACTACTTATATATCATTTATCATATTGATTATATATACATTTTCCAATTTATAGAAAAATAGTCGGCTATTTTATATGGGGTTTCTCCTATTAAAGCTTCCTTTACTTTCAACTTAAAAGCACTTTTACATAAAGATCTTATAGTGGCAGGCAAATAATAAAGTTTCACCGCCATATAGGGATTTAGTTTTTGAGATACACTGTGCTGATACCTAGGAACTCTTAAGCAATTTTCATTTCTTGTTGCATAATTATGGTGGTGTCTATTCACATCAAATTTTTCAATGTTAAAGTGTACATATACAACTGTGAAATAAATATAGAGAGCTGGGAATGTCATCACTCTCATTTTTTTAAACAAAGGTTTGCAGCTTTCTCGGTATTCTGCATTGCATAGGAGCCTCATTATCTTTTTTTGCAACCTGAGAATTTTAATTGTCTCAGGATTGTTCCCCCAGATCATAACACCGTAACAAAAGAGGCTCTGTACATGAGCATAATAAACCTTGAGCAATATTTCAACTCCTACACATGTTCTCAACCTTCTAATAAGATAAAGACCTTTTGAGACGTTCCTTATTACATAGTTAATATGATGATTCCATGTCAGGTGTCTGTCAATCCAGATACCAAGAAACTCGATTGCCACAGGGCAGCTACTGGGATCATCATTTTTTCTAAACGTGAAATAGATATCACTAATTTTGTCCTCATTCAATGAAAGGTTATTCGCCGAGCACCAATCTTTTAAATCAGTTGTGAAATTGGATAGAGCATTTTCAACTTCAGAATTTGTCTTACCTTTAACCTTTAAGCCAAAATCATCAGCAAACAAAAAGCCAGAATTAGATTCACTTGCAATAGAGTCAGGAAGATCATTAATGTATATATTGAAGAGTATAGGTCCCAATGAAGACCCTTGAGGTACTCCATAACTTATGTGTCGACCTTTAGAAAGACTACCATTTGTATACACAAATTCCGTTCTATTGCTCAAGTATGATAAGATAGTTTTTACTGAGGTTGTATCTAAACCATAATGTTCAAGTTTATTGCACAGAAGTTTGTGCTCTACAGTATCGAATCCCTTTGTCATATCGTATGATCTGAATCCAACACTCGACCCCTGATTCAAATCAGACACAACAGAGCTGATAAGAGAAGAAACTGCATGACTAGTTCTCCTACCTGGTCTCAAGCCAAACTGAGTTTCAGTCAACAAATTGTTTCTTTCAAAAAACTCAGAGAGTTGATTATGCATCAGAGACTCGAATAACTTGGAAAAAATAGGTACAATATGTATTGGTCTATAGTTATTTAAATCCTTTTTGCTTCCTTTCTTGAAAATAGGTAATACCTTCACATTCTTCAGCTTACTTGGATACACGCCTTTATCAATACACTCATTGAACAAATGAGTGAGTACCTCACATATATAAGGAGAAGCTATCTTCAATATCAAAGAATTAATATTATAAATGTCGTAACATTTACTATTGCTTAAGGAACATATATTTGAATACATAGTTTCCACCGTTACATGATTAAATTTGAAAAGTCTCTTAGAATTAGATTGACACTTATTAAGGTAATATCTGCTATCCTTATCACTTACATGTATGTTTTTGCTTATCCTATTTATATTATCTATAAAAAATCATTGAAGACTTCAGAACTATGCTCACTCTGGAAGACTTCAGCTTTAGAGTTCTTATTAGAAATTTTATTCACAACTCTCCATAGTTCCTTATTTTTATTTAGAGACTTATTAATAATATTATTATAGTATACAGTTTTTGCATTTTTCATAGCTTTTTTGTATTTTCTTACTGTATCTTTATATTCTTTCATCAAGTATTTATAATAATTTTAACTATGAGCATAAATACCAGTCAAACTGTAAAGTAGTTCACACTGCTCTTTGAGTTTATGCAATTCCGCTGTATACCAGCATTTATCAAATGCTGTCTTCTTAATTGTAACTCTAGTAAGTGGAAAAGCTGTATTTATAGCATTCATAATCGATTCAAAGAACACATCAAATTTATCATCTATGCTGAGTTGTGAATAAACTTTAATCCAGTTAATCCTATCCATGATTCCACAAAATAAAGCAGTATTACTATCATTAATCACTCTCGAGTAGGATCTATTTTTTGGGCTTTTATTCGTATTTTCATTCCCTTCATTATCCAAGATGTTCATTTCTATCAGCAATGCATAGTGATCTGATAACATAGTATGTATTATTTTTGATGACCTTTTACTCTCATCTATATCTGTAGCTATGTTGTCTATGCATGTCCCAGGAGTTAAACGTCCTGGCCTAGTCACTTCACTTATCGTTATTTTCAAGTTGAAACAATTCAATAAATTGATTAAGTCATTTGCACTTTTACAGTCAGAGTTGAAATTTATATTAAAGTCACCACATAAACTATAGCTAGGACTCGAAACTGTACTGAGAAGCTCATACAAGTAAGACAAGAATTTATTATAATATACTACATTATCACTACAAGGCCTATATACACATATAATTATGCTCTTGATTTTGGGTAATTTAATTCCAACTACTTCAAATATCATTTCCTCAGACATTTCCTTCACTGATTCCAATTCGACGAAATCCAAATCATCCTTAACAAATAATCCTGCTCCTCCATGTATCTTATCGGTTCTACCATAAACGGACGCTGTTTTATAGTGAGGAATTGAAATATTTGTCAGATTATCATTTTTCACCCAGTGCTCAACAACAGCTACCACAGTAGCGTTCTGCTCATGTACGACTAATTCTAAATAATCCATTTTATTAGTTAACCCCTGAGCAATTCCAGTAAAATAAGTTCACATTTTTTGATTTAATATTCATATTTTTATTTTTAGATACTTTATTGGTGTGATAATTTACTGTTCCGAGGTCCTGCGTGTCACTAGACTCTTGTATTTTTTGTTTATCTATCTCAGATGCAGGACCATTTACTAGTTTTCCGAGCTATTAAAATACCCTAATTCAATTATTCTATTACCAGCAGCATCGTTACACTCCAACATTTCTTCTATTTTGTGTGCTAGTGCAGCTTTTCCTTTTCCATTCAGATGCAACCCATGCCTAGTAAACTTATCTCTACTCAAATCTGATAGCTCTATAACCTTGACGTTTTTAAACTTTCTACATATTTTTTTTATTATTCTATTCGTTTTCCTAATTTCCTCGTTAACACAAGACCAATCAGGAAGGTCATGTCTGATCGGTAAAGTGGAAACTAATACATTTGTAAAAGTCAATAGCTAAAGAAGAGTAATCAATCCTCTCAGAAATTTCGCTGCCTGATTGCAATACACATCATTGCCACCCCCAATAATAACTATGTGATCATCCTTAGAGAAACTATGAGATTCACTCTTTATGTTGGAGGAAATAGGTTCAAACTTTGCTCCTGGCATGACAAACCCGCTGACTCGTTTACCCAGTTTGGACTCATCAAAATGATGCACTAGATCTCGGCTGTGGCTACTCCCATAAACTCTGATTACACTACCGTCATTCTTATTACTAGAATTTCCGTCTACCTTATCACTAGTACAACTCTCATTATTTGCAATTTTTTCCGCTTAGTACATGAGGATTTGAGTACTCCTTTTTTTACTATTCTATTATTGGATTGATTGACAACCGTCCCTTGTTTGAAAGAGACTGGTTTCAGTACCTCACATGCATTATTCAACATTCTCCATCTATAATTAGCAGAATTAAATTTATCATTCAAAGAGAGACCCTCGGTTAAACTTGTAACTGGGTTATTTGATCGAAACTGAAACACCTCTTCAATAAAATACAATGCATATACACCACAATCAAAGCTATTATTTTGACGTGGACAAGGCATAGTAACTAATTTTTCTGAATTGAAATAAGTACCAATCCTCCCTACCAAATCTTCAGCAGATCTATAATTATATTTATCGAGAGAATCAAAACTGAAAAACCTATTGAAGTATATCTTATCATACACTACTACACTCCAATGGGAGCCTGACCAACCGTCATCGGTGCATCCGTCCTGTTTAGGCCTACTTATCACTCATCACAAATGCAATAATACTATTATTTTTTACTATTTCATTCAGAAATGATAAATCAGAATTTCTATCGTTAATGATCATACTAGTTACACTAGGCAAAACTATATGACTTCCTGGATAAGAGTTCATTAAAAAATTACAGAAACAGTCCATGTCGGCATCAGCGATAAGCTCTGTTCTGAGAAAACGTCCAACCGATCCATGAGAGTACCGTCTAGTGAGCTGCTCTCCGCTCTCTTGTCCTGCCCCCTTGGCTCGCTGCATGACATATTCATTAGACGGATGTCTAACTCCATCGAACGATCTATGGCGGCGCTCCACTGCTTCTCAAGTACCTCAATCCGCTCCCTCAACTGCTCGTTCTCCTGTTGTAGTTCTCCCAAGAACGCATCATTGGTGTCGTCATGTGCTTCTTTCACAGGAGTAGAGATTAGCACTTGGTTTTCTATGCCCTCCGATGTGTCATGTGAGTGCGCCCCCGAAACATCACGTACAATAGACAAGCCAGAGTTCTTTACGAGTGATACGGTACAGTTTTTCGTCAGACATCTCCATACATCACCCTTACTTGTTGATGAAGCTTTTCGAAATTTGAAACCCTTATACAGGATTGCCGGGTGGCCTTTGGTTGTTTTACACGATTTTATTGTCGAGCTCATGTCACTCATTTAATATGATATATAACTCACTAAATCTATAATGAAAAGTTATAGTCCATATACGTATTGGACAAGTTCAACACGTGTTCATATCAACAATCAGGTGACCCTCAAAAGACGGAGAGATGAAAGTAAGGGAAATAACAAAGTTTTTTAAATTCTTTACCAGAGTATCTGATACTGATAATCTCCTATCGCCTATGTGAGAAATGTTTCTACCTGACAAATAACTGTCACACTGTCAATTAGTTACCGAAAAAAAGTAACTGAATGCGGAGTTGATTGTTCAATTTCAAAACCTCCCGCCGCGGTGGCTCGATCAGAACTACGCATAAACAAATCTACAGGTTACTAGGATACTAGTTTTCCCGCCTAAAAGTTCGCCCAGCTCGCCAGCTCACTAGCGGTAAAAGAACACTCGAATTCAGAAACGAACTATACTACCTTATCTTATCACTTGAAGCAGTCCAAAAGTGAAAACAATAGTTCAGTTCTTATATAGCTGTATACATCTGTCACTCGATAAGTTCCCGGATTTATATTTATGTTGAAGAAGAGAAAACTTGCAATGACAAACCACTGTCTACTCAGTTTAGCTGGTTGAAACTTAGGTTAAGTAGATAGTCAGAAATAAAACCTTCGATCACCAATAAAAAACTCACAGTGCACAGGAAATTAATTTCACAATACAGCAACTACCACTTTGTGATTTACAATATCGTAAGTAAAACTTGAAACTTCACCATTAAAATTTTAAATTTAATGTTTAAATGAAGTGCTATATTAGAGCCTGCTTACATATCCTGCGCATGCGCATTCTTTCTTGTAAATCATGAGAGTCTTCAAAAGGATAATAATTTTGATATAATAGGCACTAGCCAACAGAAGTAATTAATAATGAGTTTTAAGAACATATGCACCAGGGCAATTTATAACAAACTTGACCTTAAAATAATTATAATATTGAGAATACAATGTCTGAAAACGGCTAAAATAATTCAAACTGAGAAGGCATAAAGGCAAAATTGAATGCATAAAAAATATGTCTATTAAGATGGGTGCTAGATTTAATTGAAATTAAATATGACAATTTTAGCAAAGTACATGAACATAAGTTAACCAGCAATTTTTAGAACAGAAACTTAAACAAAAAGTTATGAATGCTAGGTCTGAGTAGTAGATATTGAAATTGTATGTTTGAATATAACAAAACTGTGGCACTAGGGCCAAGTGTCAAATCAAGTAACAAAAATTAGAGCTGTATGTTTCAACATAAGTCAACAGGCACTAGGGCCGAGAGTCAAATCAAATAGTAGGCTTAGAGCTGAATGTTTCACCATAAGAGGTTAAGGGCCCTAGGGCCGAATGATAAATTTGAAACCAATTGTTTCACCATAACAGATTATAGGTTCTAGGGCCAGGAGTTGAATAATTGAAACTGAAGGTTTCAACATAACACATAGTCAAATCATAGGCGCTAGAACCAAGTAGAATAATTGAAACTGAAGGTTTCAACATAACAAAGTAGAATTATGCTTAATACTCGAATGAAAGAATTTCGTGGTTTTCAAGCAAGAAAAACCAGACAGCAGTATGTAATACTCCAAGGTTGTCAGGAGACAGAGCTGGACGCAGGTGGCAGGAAACATCATTGATACGAGAAGAGTATAGGTTACAGTTTGACATCAGTGGAAGACATGAGAAAGTTCGTTTGCATGTATAAATTTAATTATGCCTTGAATTTAATCATTCAATAAAATTGAATTGAGGCGTTGAAGCTGACTAAGAAACACGAATAAAGTTTGTTACCTACATGGTTGAAATCTGATCTGAGTTTAAAGTTGATGAACAAGGCACAAAACTGTGAATAATATAACATAATACATCACCAAAACTGAAATTTTAGATTATTAAGATTGATATTTGCTTGAAGATTTTAAATAATTTGGTTTCACTCGAAGGATGATTGAGAACCATTTTGATGAAAATTGAGGACAAAATTTGGAGCTTGCAACGACATTCCAACAACCGAGAAGAAAGCTAGAACATGAAGAAGAAGGTTTGTATACCAACCTCGAATTGAAGTGCAAGGAGTCGGACACAAAATGCGAAATAATTATTCAGAACAATAATTAGTGACTAAGAATGATAAATTTCATCACAAAAATATCAAGTGTAGACAAAATAAGAATAGATTGTGAAAATAAAAATACCAAAATCACCAACATAGACAGTGAAAAGCAGCTGATTTACAATGTACACGAAATCATATGTGCCAAGGCTAGCAAGATGGTGGAGAATCATCTGCAATGACTACAGATGACAATATAACCTAAAACTAAAACCGAATTAAAATATAAAATATACAAGGTGAGTGCATTGTGAATTTTAACATAAGCCGGGCCTCATTATGGAATTCAAGGAATTGCATAATAATTAGAAGAAATAAAAATATGTTAAAAGGAATGATGCACTCACTCATCATCAGTAGGCAAGGGAGCAATGCTATTGATTGACCGCTTGAAGGTACCACAGGCAGTAAGGACCAGAACAACCCGAACCATACCATCAGAGCCAGGAAATAATTCAACAATGCGACCAAGCCTCCAATCAGTTGGAGGGGTACCAGGATTTTTTAGTAACACTAGTGTGCCAAGCTTGATGTTGGGAGATGAGATAGTCCATTTTTGTTTGCACTGTAGATTAGCCAAGTATTCTAATGACCAGCGTTCCCAAGGCTGTTTTGTCATTTCAGAAAGACGTTGCCAACGAGCAAGGTGTTTGATGTGTTTTGTGTTGTGCTGTCTTGTAGGTAAGGCATTGAGTGATCTACTAGTAAAGAAATGAGCTGGTGACAGGTAGGCCAAGTCATGTGGATCTTCTGACAGAGGGACCAGGGGTCTTGAATTGAGGATGGCTTCTACTTGTGCTGAAAGTGTGAGCAACTCTTCAAAATTTAGGATTTGCTTCAGGGATACAATTTTAAAAATAGCCTTGAGTTGCTTGATCGCACTTTCCCAGAGACCACCATGATGAGGAGCTTTGGGTGGAATGAAATTCCATTGGATATTGAATGTGGCTGCAGAGTTTTGCAATGATTTTTGATTCTGAGGTGAAGCCAGGAATTCATATAGTTCCAGCAATTCATTTTGAGCACCAACGAAGGTAGCGCAAGAAATGCCGCTGGGGCAGTACCATAAGTGACTGTATTCAATTGGTATTGCTGGATTGGTTGAGAGACATCATCACGCCATAGAATTCGGTGGAAGTTGCGATCGGCAGGATTCAACAAAATTTGCCTATACATCTTTGCAATGTCAGCAACAAAGGCAACAGGATGCATGCGAAATCGTATGACAATGTCAAATAGGTCTGGTTGGACAGTTGGACCTATATGCAGAACATCATCTAGTGAAACACCAGTGGAGGTTTTGGCTGGTGCATCAAAAACTACCCTTAGTTTAGTGGTTGTAGAGTCCAATTTAAACACAGGGTGATGAGGGATGAAGTATCTTTTTTCAGTGTCAGCAAGTGGCGGCACAGCAGTCATGTGATTTAGTGCTTGATACTCAGACATAAAATCAACATATTGTGACTTCAGATTCGGATTGGAGGCAAGTCTTTTTTTCAAGTGAGTGAAATCGTTTTTCAGCTTGGAACTTGGACTGTCCCAGAGTGTGAAATGTATCCCTACGTGGAAGTGTCACAATAAATCGACCATCAGAATTTCTAGCAGTATGCTGATTGTAATGCTCTTCAACACTAGTTGCTTCAGAAGACAAAGGTTTTGAGGGTGATAATTCCTCAATCTTCCAAAACCTTTCCAGTTGGTTTGAAATCTCCCTAGTAGATACATTATGATTTGAAGTATGTTTAGAAGTAGCTGGAGCAACCTGATTAGAAGTTGGCTCAGAAATACTGGAGACAAGGAAATTAGATGTGTGTTCAGGTGAACATATAGGCTTAGAAAGTTTACAATTCCCAAAAATAATCCAACCAAGTTTGGTGTTTTGCATGAGTGGTGATTCAGGAGATACATAAATTTGTCCAAATGTAGTAATTGAAGCAAAGACACCTGCACCAAGCAAAATGTCAATATTCCTGGATTGATAGAACTGTGGATTGGCTAACTTAATATTAGTAGGAATATTTAAATTAGCAGGATCAAAGCTGACACCCGGAATGGGTTGTGAAATTTTATCTACAACTATACAATTTACATTTGTTGACCAAGTTTGATCAATTGACTTGATCAAAACAGAATGAGCAATTGATGACCTGACATTGTTGTTTGATACCGAATGTATTACAGTATTCAATTGCAATGAGGGAAGTGCAAGGCTAGATGCAACTCCCCGAGAGATCAAACAGCAGTCTGAACCAGTATCTAAGAGAGCTACATATTTGATAATTTCACCCTTCGAACTAACTGCAATTATTTCGGCAGTAGGCATAACTGCAATAGAAGACTTGAGGGGTAGATTTCCAGATGATGCAATATTTGTATGAACTGAGACTGATGATTGAGACATTGATGTCCTCTCAGTGGATATTTCATCAGGATTAGAATTCAACTGCAAGTCAACCAGAGTTGAATTAGAAGCATGTGACCTCTGATTGAATGGTTTTGTCTTAACCTGTAATGCATTGGAATTAACAATGTTCTTACCACTGACATTGTTAGAATTGATTTGGAGATGGACCATGCAAAAGTGAATGGTGGGCCTTCCCACAATGGCGACAGGCTCCAGAGCAAGGATGGCAATGGACGAATGGCTTCAAGCAGTTGAAACAGAGTTCCCTTTTTCTCACAGCTTCCCATTTGTCAGCTACAGTCATTCTTGACAGTGATGGACAGCCAAACACTCTATGAGTAGTGTCCTTGCAGAATGGACAGAAGGTTGATGGCTGAAAATTGTGATTATTATTAGTTTGATGATTATTATTTGATCTTACATTTGCACTAGTAGAAGCCGGAATATTATTCCGAGAGCCTTGATGAGGCTGTGAATTGGATTGCAAAGCAAGAGATTGTGAGATTTTGTGTTGAGATTCCATAAACCTAAGCAAAGTTTCCAAAGTAGGAGTTACATCGACAGCAGCATATCTTTCCCAGTCTCTTACAGTAGCTGAATCAAAACGACTAATTACCCTATGCATAGTGAATAGATTTCCAATGTCAATACCATCAATCGCAGATAGCACAGTGATATGCGACTGAGTGGAATCAATTAGTGTTCTCCAAGACTGAGGGGAACTTGAATGGAGCGGTGGCGGATCTAGAAGAGAACCAATATGTGTATCAGCAAGCAATCTAGAATTGTCATATCGTTCAGTATTGTGCGAGAGCTCGTAGCGATAGGTTGTATAACCGTTTAGTCTAGTGTAGTGTAGAAAAGTAAAGTCAGCAGTTTGTTCGGTTGAATACTCTTTAATTAGAACAAATTCGCGACGGATAAATTTTTCGTATATCTATGCAAGCGGAGCGGAAATTGGTGGATTGTGTTTTCAACGAGGCCGTTTTTGTGAACCGCGTGCGCGAGTGCTATTCGAGTGTTTCAGACAATATGTTTCGATAAACTCAAATAATGTCGGATAAACAACTAATCCGTCTACCCAAATTCTTGGCGCCAGAGTTTGAAGAAGAAGAAGAAGAGAAGAAGAAGAAGAAGTAGAAACTGTGCCTACGAAAATGGAGGAATCATCCAATGCTACTGATTGTTCATCAATTGCTGATTGTTCACCAGATAAGTACATTAGAATTAACAAACTCAAATCAGCAACAGAGCAGATCCTATATAATGCTTGGAAGGAGACTGAGCTGAAGTGGAAGAAATCTGAGGAAGAAAACAACAGTTAATGAAGAGAATTGAAAATCTTGAAGCTTTGTGTTCAGGAGGTAGTACGTCACACAAAGCTTTGGATAATCGAGGAAAATCATCTTCATCAAACCAGGTTATATATGAAACCGATGACGACACTCTAGCGAAGAAACTGAGTGGGTTAGAGCTCGCAATAAGCGATCTTCAAAGAAGAGGAAGCTCTTGAATTCCCCTCCGATTGATTCATCCCGTCATGACATTCAAAAGCAGTCAGATGTTGCACAACATGGATCATCGGTTGCAGAAAAGTTGCAGGCTAAGAGCAAAAAGATTCCACCTTTCCACCAGTGATAGTGGAAAACGTAAAATCTTTTCAAAAAGTATATGAGGAGATAACAAAATTTGCCAGTAAGGAAACTTTCAATTTCAAAGTATTGTCTGGAAATTCATTGAAAATAAATTTTCAGTCTGAAAAATATTTCAGAGAAGCAACAAATGGTTGAATGAAGTATGAGAACAAACAAACGAGACCAATAAGAGTGATGGCCAAGAAACTGTATAGCACTTGCCAACCAGAAAGCATAGTTGCTGACCTCAAAAATGGAGGATTCAAAATAATTAATGCTGTAAATAAATTAAAATGGAAGACCAAGGAGCCACTTGACATGTTTATTCTATCTTTTAGCACTGAAGAAGATGTGAAAAAAGTATATGAAATTAAACATATGGGATGCAAAGTGGAGATTGAGTCATTGGTTTCATCTAGATTAGTGCCTCAATGTAAAAAATGTCAAGGTTTTGGGCACACACAGAAATATTGTAACAGAGAGCCAAGATGTGTGAAGTGTGCTGGGAAGCACAGCACAATCAGCTGCACAAAACCGAAGGAGTCGGAGCCTAAATGTGTCCACTGTGGAGGAAAACATCCATCAAACTACAGAGGATGTAGTGTAGTTGTAGAACTACAGAAAATAAAAAATCAACGACAACGAAAAACCAATGTTCAGAAGACTGTTGAAGAAAAGAAACCCAACAAAAAACCTGAAAAGGAGGAGCAGAAGGGATTGAACAACCAGCCTGCAAAAGGAGCATTCAAGAGCAGCACCTCCTCTTTCACAAATCCGAACAAGAGCTACTCTGAAGCCGTGTCTTCAAAGAAGAAGGAAACACAACAAGAAAGTATGAGTAGTATCCTAAACATCATCTTGGAGAAGCTTATAAAACAGGAGTTGACGTTGACTGTATTTCAGCAAAGACTAAGTGAAATAGAAATAAACCAAATGAGCCAGCAATTGAGAATAATGACATGGAATGCCAATGGCCTTCAACAGAGACAAGCAGAATTAATAGCAGTACTTCAAATTAAGAAAATAGATATATGTTTAATCTCTGAGACTCACTTCACAACCCAGTCATACCTGAGATTCAGAGGCTACAAGTTGTATCATACTTCTCATCCCCAAAATAAAGCTAGAGGTGGAAGTGCAATAATAATCAGAGAGGGTCTGAAGCATTATGAAAACTCACCTATTCAAACAGAAGAAATGCAAGTGACAACAGTTACAGTGGAAACTAGAAGATTTCAATTTATTGTAGCAGCCATTTACAGTCCTCCAAGACACAATATAACCAATGAAGTTTACAAGAATTTATTCGACCACCTAGGAAACAGATTCATCATAGGTGGGGATTTCAATGCAAAACATATAAGTTGGGGCTCAAGATTGAATCTCAAAAAGGAAGACAGCTATTTCAAGCTATAAATGATAGGCAATGTTCAGTAATGTCATCAAATAGACCCACATATTGGCCAACTGATAGAAATAAATTACCAGATTTGATAGATTTCTTTGTAATCAGGAATTTATCATTGAACTACATGGAAATAGAAGATTGTGAAGACCTGAGCTCTGATCATACTGCATTGATCCTCAATGTGGGTGAAACTATGGTGATGAAAGAATGTAATTTGAGGCTAGTTAATAGGCAAACAGACTGGTCAGCATTCCAAGAATTATTGTGTGCAAAATTAGATTTTGAGCTAGAAATTACAAGCTGTGATCAGTTGGATCACTCCACATTCAACACAGAGAACAAGGTCTTCTGGTTCACATTATCCACATCACATATTGGAACTTATCCATGAGAAGAGGGAAGTGAGGAAAAAGTGGCAGCGAACAAGAGCACCAGTGGATAAAACTCATTCGAATTTTCTAGGTAAGAAACTGAAGGAATGTATCAGTAGCTATAAGAATGATATGATCAGTGAATATCTCAGAAACCTTGCTACAGATAAGAACTCCGATTATTCACTCTGGAAAGCTACAAAGTACTTGAAAAAACCCTCAGTTCAAGAAACACCAATCAAAACAATTAATGGTGAGTGGGCAAGGAATAACGAACAGAAAGCTGAACGTTTTGCAGAATACCTGGAAAGTGTCTTTCAACCTCATCAATTCCAAGGTGGTGTAGAAGATGATGAGATGGGAATATCACAGGATATGAGAGAGATTCCAGCCTTAACAACAAATGAGCTGATAAGTATTATCAAGACAACCAGTTGTAAGAAAGCTCCAGGATATGATCTCATTACTGGTGAAGTTCTGGAAAACCTAGCTTTGAAAAAACTCACAGTTCTCATAAATGCAGCTCTGAGGATGGAGTATGTGCCACTGTCATGGAAGGTAGCTGAAGTCATCATGGTCCCCAAGGCAGGTAAACCACCACATGATGCATCATCTTATAGACCCATATCTCTATTACCCACAATGGCCAAGATCTTCGAAAAAGTTTTGTGCTCTCCAGATTGAAACATGTGATAGAGAGTGGACAACTCATTTCTGATCATCAGTTTGGATTTAGAGGAAAACATTCAACAGTTCAGTAAGTCCATAGAATTACTCATGTAATTGAGAAGACTCTAGAAGAGAAAAAATATTGTGCTGCTATCTTTTTAGACGTTGCTCAGGCATTTGATAAAGTGTGGCATGTAGGACTAATTAAAAAACTACAAAAAGTTTTACCTCAGCAAAATGCCTCATTGCTAAAAACTTACCTGTCAGACAGATTCTTCCTAGTGAAACAAGGTGATAGCTACTCAGGACTAACACCAATTAAAGCTGGAGTACCTCAAGGAAGTGTATTGGGCCCTACTCTGTACCTGCTCTACACCAGCGATCTTCCTGTGCCATAAAATGACACTATTGCAACCTTTGCAGATGACACAGCTGTCTTAGCAGTTGGAGAAACCAATGAGGAAGCTACAAGTAAAGCGCAAGAAGCCATCAAGAAAATTGAGAAATGGACTAGAACCTGGCGGATTAAGTTGAATGAAAGCAAGTCCACACATGTTGTCTTCACAAATAGGCATTATGTGTACATCCCAATAAGATTAAACAACAAAGAAGGTCCATTTGCAAATGAGTCTAAGTATCTAATATCTGTGTGTTTGTCTTCTCGGTCTCAAAATTTTATAGTTTTTTCAAAGTTTGGAATTTTCTAATGAATTGTGTTTGATTCAATTTAATTTAAAATGATTTTTGAATTGTGAATTGAGTGTGTAATTAATGAATGTCAAGTGATACATAACCTAGCTACATTTTTGGACTGTTGTATAAATTAGAATTGGAACCGTTTTGGGATTATAAGCCTGTGGTACTTTTCTGTAAGTTGTGTAATTTTGAATGATTGAATAAAATAAATAAATATCTTGGAATGACACTAGATGCAAAACTACGATGGAAGTCACACGTCAAAAAAAAGAAAGAAGAACTGGATTTCAAATACTCGAAAATGTACTGGTTATTGGGGAGAAATTCAAGCCTTTCAACCTACAATAAATTACTATTGTATAGCCAAATTCTTCGGCCTGTGTGGTTGTATGGCATCCAGCTGTGGGGCAGTGCAAGAAAAAGTAACATCAACACCATCCAGAATTTCCAGAACAAGGTTTTGAGGAATGCTGTCAATGCTCCATACTTTGTCAGAAACTCGGATCTCCACAGGGACCTGCAGATAGAAGAAGTCGATGTCATGATCACAAAGGCTGCCAGAAACCATGAAGAGACTCTACATAATCATCAGAACATCCAAGCTCTTCACCTCATTGACAACTCTAATATAGTGAGAAGACTGAAAAGGAAGAAGCCTACAGATCTCGTTTAAATGTAGTAAGAGTTATTCTGAAAGAAACAGTGCATGGTCATTGCTCACTTAGACTGTGAAGGAGTTAATAGCCCTTTAATGTCAAACTTTTACATAAATATTAGCTTCCTCATTAAATTAACTTTTAAGCTAGAATTGAACTGTTCATTAACAAAGTGTTAGATTGCAGTCAAATTACAATAAAAAAAAAATATATATATATATATATATATCGTTCACCAAGAAGTCTCCAAGCCTGCTCAAAATCATTTTTACCAGTAGCAGCATTTTGAATTTGGGTGAGAGCCTCACCACTAAGAGACTGCTTCAAATAATACAATTTTGTGTATGATGAGAGTGCTGGATTGTCAACAACCAAATTTGAAAAAATTAGAACGAAAGTCAATCCAACTCCCAGGCTCACCACTGAAATGTGGGAGGGGAATAGGAGGAATGAAATTTTGAACTGTAGTTTGATCAAGTTGTTTACATTGTGACTGAGGAGCAGGAAAAGAGAGGGGTACTGGAGATTGTTCAGGTTGTGGACATTGATTAGCTAAAGGCATAGGTTGATTAATGGGTGGTGGAGCAGGAGAGTTTGCATGAGAATATATGGATTCATCAGGAATTACAGGAGGATCATTACATGCTGCTTGTTCCTGATGAATTGAAAAATTTCTAGTAATCAAGTTAAGTTGAGCTGTCAAAATTGAAAATTTTTCATCAATAACAGAATGCTCTTCTTGAGCTTCATCAGTTTCATCCTGGGCCAAATCCTCAGGATCAAGTTGAAAAAAAATCTCGTCATATTTGAGAGCAAGATTTGAAACCTTGGTTTTTACAACTAGAATTCGCTCATAGTCAACAACACTTTCAATTGTGAAAGTAAAATATTTGTCATAGAGCCTTTGTAACTCTTTAACAATGACATTCCTCTGCATTAGGATATTAGTTTTGGGTTTAGGACCCATAAAAGATTCAATGACTCACGAAATCCTTTTTACAATCTGGTTAGCTAGCTTGGAAGTTGTACATCTGCAGTTGACAGGTTGGCAGATGAGATATGGGCTGCTAACCAAGAAGTTGAGCTGGATCAAGAGTGATGCTCCATCAGATAAGACTCCAGGTAGGAGTGGTACAATTGTAGATACATGGAACATACAAAAAGTACAAAGGATATAAGTGCAGTGTAATGTTAGGTGACTTACAAACTAAGTTTTGTACAAAGATGTAATATTTATTTATCCTGATTATGAAATACCTAGAAGTTGCAAAATAATATTTTATAGGGGTCATCTATACAGTACATGAACTCACAGGCTGCCAGTGTAAATCTGGCCGGGACGACCTAACAATTATATGGTGTGTTTCAAGATAAGAGCAGTGGATGATTAACATTAGTTGAACAGAACCACATAATCGTTCCAATGGCAGATGGAGGACCAGCTCATGCGATCAGTAGTTGAGCGCATGCGCAATTGAAAATTAGCTGAAAGATGACAACTATAGCAAGGCAATTCAAGGATTGTAAAATAATCAAGTCGAATGTTGGTAAAAAATAACTGTACTGAAATTTATTGTAAATCATGAGAGTCTTCAAAAGGATAATAATTTTGATATAATAGGCACTAGCCAACAGAAGTAATTAATAATGAGTTTTAAGAACATATGCACCAGGGCAATTTATAACAAACTTGACCTTAAAATAATTATAATATTGAGAATACAATGTCTGAAAACGGCTAAAATAATTCAAACTGAGAAGGCATAAAGGCCAAATTGAATGCATAAAAAAAATGTCTATTAGGATGGGTGCTAGATTTAATTGAAATTAAATATGACAATTTTAGCAAAGTACATGAACATAGGTTAACCAGCAATTTTTAGAACAGAAACTTAAACAAAAAGTTATGAATGCTAGGTCTGAGTAGTAGATATTGAAATTGTATGTTTGAATATAACAAAACTGTGGCACTAGGGCCAAGTGTCAAATCAAGTAACAAAAATTAGAGCTGTGTGTTTCAACATAAGTCAACAGGCACTAGGGCCGAGAGTCAAATCAAATAGTAGGCTTAGAGCTGAATGTTTCACCATAAGAGGTTAAGGGCCCTAGGGCCGAATGATAAGTTTGAAACCAATTGTTTCACCATAACAAATTATAGGCGCTAGGGCCAGGAGTTGAATAATTGAAACTGAAGGTTTCAACATAACACATAGTCAAATCATAGGCGCTAGGGCCGAGTAGAATAATTGAAACTGAAGGTTTCAACATAATACATAGTCAAATCATAGGTGCTAGGGCCGAGTAGAATAATTGAAACTGAAGGTTTTAACATAACAAAGTAGAATTATGCTTAATACTCAACTGAAAGAATTTCATGGTTTTCAAGCAAGAAAAACGAGACAGCAGTATGTAATACTCCAAGGTTGTCAGGAGACAGGGCTGGATGCAAGTGGCAGGAAACATCATTGATATGAGAAGTATAGGTTACAGTTTGACATCAGTGGAAGACATGAGAAAGTTCGTTTGCATGTATAAATTTAATTATGCCTTGAATTTAATCATTCAATAAAATTGAATTGAGGCGTTGAAGCTGACTAAGAAACACGAATAAAGTTTGTCACATGGTTGAAATCAGATCTGAGTTTAAAGTTGATGAACAAGGCACAAAACTGTGAATGATATAACATAATACATCACCAAAACTGAAATTTTAGATTATTAAGATTGATATTTGCTTGAAGATTTTAGATAATTTGGTTTCACTTGAAGGATGATTGAGAATCATTTTGATGAAAATTGAGGACAAAATTTGGAGCTTGCAACGACATTCCAACAACCGAGAAGAAAGCTAGAACATGAAGAAGAAGGTTTGTATACCAACCTCGAATTGAAGTGCAAGGAGTCGGACACAAAATGCGAAATAATTATTCAGAACAATAATTAGTGACTAAGAATGATAAATTTCATCACAAAAATATCAAGTGTAGACAAAATAAGAATAGATTGTGAAAATAAAAATACCAAAATCACCAACATAGACAGTGAAAAGCAGCTGATTTACAATGTACACGAAATCATATGTGCCAAGGATAGCAAGATGGTGGAGAATCGTCTGCAATTATAACGTGGACCTCACTATACCACAGTCAGTGTTACCAACTTAATTTTGATTTTTCTGCACTGGTGCTCCATTTAACCTACTAAGTATTTCGCGTTGCCATGTTGCAAATCTGGAGTGCAGAAAAATTTTTCCCGCACTAGAGCGGAAAAGTGATTCTTTGCGTTCTGTAATCAGTGCAGCAATGGCGACTTTTCAACGTAACTGTAGGAATAGTATATTTCGCACCTAGGGCCGAAAATGGGACTTTTCTGGCTCGAAATCGGTTTTCAAGTCCGAGGCCGTAGGCCGAGGACTAGAAAAGATTGAGAGCCGGAAAAACATTTTTGCCCATGGTGAGAACGTTATTTTTCGCCACACAGGAAAATAAACAATATATTTATAATATGAGAATAATTGTCTATCATAAGCACTTCCAAAAGCAAAAGTGGAAGGTTATAGCTCTAGCAAATTTGAGGTAATCTGAATATCAAGAAATTGTCCAAGTATTTTTATTTTTTATTCTGATTTGTCTAAATAACCTAAAAGATTATGTTCAATTATGTAAGAGGTTGAGTTTATACTTTTTATTCTTCCAAATGACAATAAGATGATATTATTATAAATGTTTTGATTATTGAATGATAAACACAAAGAAGGAAAAGTTTTTGATCAGCTGTTTTAGCACACTTGAAATTTGGCCAATCTGAATGTCAACGGAAGTTTAGGTTAAAAGTTCTATCCTACTCTGAAAATAGAATTATTTGAATAGTTTATAATATATACTTATCTGTATTTTATTCATCCAAATAAAATGATAGTATATTATTACAGAATACTTTATTGAATTCTAAAAGCATAAAATGATTCCGTTTATCCACCAAGTTCCATGATAAACGCTGTACTAGGAGGTTTGAGGTTAGATTCTATTATACACTGAAAATTGAATTTGAATAGTTTATAATATCTCATTATTTGTATTTCATTCATCCAAATAAAATGATAGTATCTTATTGCAAAAACTTTATTCAATTCTAGAAGCATAAACTGATTCCGTTTCATAAACTATTTTGTAAACACGTTCACATCAAATCAGGATCAGCTGACTTCAAGGTTATTTTACAGCCCTAGGGCCGTAAAAATTTTACCGGCCTGGTCAGAAAACAATCACTTTCGGCCTCCATATGACGCACGTAAACCAGCTTATTACATCCAAGTGGGGCGAAAAAGTAATATTTTGCATACTAGAGCGGAAAAGTGATTCTTTGCGGCCTGCAATCAGTGCAGAAATGGTATATGTAGGAAATAGTTATTTGTGCAACTAGAACGCAAAGTGACAGTTTGCTGCACTGAAAGAAACGTTTACGCACCAGCCGTAGGTGAGGGTGGAATGGTTTCTTGAGTGCAGCAGAGGAACTTTGCGCACGTATTTCACATTAAATTTTTCCTACAGTTATTATTGAATATGAAAAGTGGTTGATTATGGGTAAAATGATGGCTGAAATCCATCAAATGTTTGTCTGTATAATTTTGTTATTAATAACAACTTTATTTCATTTTAAACTTGATAATCCAATTGAAAATTAATGATCGATAATTTATTCAAATTAAAAATTAAATTATTCCAATTAATTTGAAAATTTGAATAATTTTGAGTAAATCTTAATTTCTAAATAACTTTTCAACCAATCAATTTATGAATGAAAAAATATTATTTGCAATAATGATTAATTAATAATATTCAAAATGTATAATTTAATGAGTTCTCATTTTTATTTATTTGAAAATCAGAAAAAATATAGATAGAACAAATTCGCATTCTAAATACACGCCAACAATGTCAACAGCTTATTGGGATTTCTGCAAGATAATACGCAAAGTATTAAGAGTACGCAAAGTAATACTTTGCGCACTAGAGCAGAAAAGTGATTCTTTGCGTTCTGTAATCAGTGCAGGAATGGTCACTTTTCAAGGTAACTGTAGGAAAAATACTTTTCCAACTTCATCTTTTATAATTTGTGTAGGGGCGATGATGATGTTTCTCTCTGCCGATTCCATCAGATGTCACGAGTAAAATTATCCTGCTCTCTTATTTTGTCATTAAATCGTTCATCACATATCTTTCATTTCAGAGTTTGAACGATGACAACTCGTTGGATGATAGACTGACCGTTTCCAAGTATGAAAGGACACACGAGCAGAATGATGACCTCGGTCTAAACGATATGAAAACTGAGAACTATGAAGAATCTTGATCAAGTTTCAAAATTGTTTTGTACTACTGCATTCTGGGAAGTTATTCTTCTTGATCATTGCGATGACAGAAATAATCTAGATATCATGATGATTGAATTTTCTAGTGTACCATAATAAAATAAAGTTCTATCAGTATGTATAGAAGATAGAAGAGCCAGTAATTTTAATGTATTCCCTTAGTTGTCAATTGTAATTATTTTAAAATTCCATACACAACTGTCATGCAGATCATCTAGTGAAGTATTTAATCTAAAATGAAGTAAAATATGTAGTAATAATAATTAGAAAACAATCAACAGTAAGCACAAATGGATGAGTTCAAGTAATTTAAAGATAGGAGTTCTAATTCAAAATTAAAGTAAAGTAGGTTTCAAATATGGTTTACAATAAATATTCAATACACAGAATCAATCAAAATAACATTTAATTGCATTTCCAAGCTACAAGTTTCAAGAATAAACCATCTTCAACTAGTCATTTCATTCAGGATCCATACGCACGGCTTGGTTGAGACTGGAAGGGACTTACCTAGGCAGAGGTGTTTTTCGGAATTGTGCTAATCACTGGTTAATATCGGGGCACCGAGCTTCGCTCGTTATTTTTATTTATTGATAAACAGAACACAATTCTCTAAAATGATCGTGTTTATATTTCACAGCTGGCTATACGTCATCTTATGAATTTCGGGGATGCGATATTTTGATTTTTCACATACACACTCGCTCGCTCACTTTTTTACTATCCACAGCTGTTTCAGCCAAGGATGAATTATCCTTTTAATGTCGTTCAGCGAGTTTTCCCAAGGATGAGACCTAGTGCAATCGAATCTTTATATCATAAACCTACTATGTTCCAAATTTCGTGAAAATCGTTAGAGCCGTTTTCGAGATCCGTTAAACATAAATAACCAGATATAAAAATAACCAGATATATAAATACAGAAATTGCTCGCTTAATATAATAGGATATGGGTACGGGCACGGAGTAAAAAATCTGGTGTGGCGCACTCACACAACTTTCCTTGGTGTTATGAAAATTGATCACCTGACGCTGTGTTCACGCGCATCTCAAGTCTACTATTCAAAGATCTGAGCCAGCTGGTGACAGGACAATAACGCTAAAGACACAATCATGAGGTCTGCTATCTCTTCATAATGAATGATTTAATAGAATCAACAGTTTGCAATTGAATATTTAAAGTTGTCGACTCTTACTTTAATTATTAGATCCCTCAGTAGGCATATTGTTTGAAAACGTCTATGGTCTATTCAAATTATCATCTTGTCAGTTTTATCATTCTAGATAATTATAAAGTTATTGATAAATGATTCATAATGAATGAGTGAGGTGCATGACTATGTTCAGATTACAATGATCGTGGTAAGTTCAATGAAAGGAATCAACAGTTAAGCTTTAGTAATTGACATGCATTATTAACTATAATGATGCCAAAATTACTTAATTATAAGCTGATACTGGTAACTAATCAAAATTTTCTGAGCATACCGGTATTAGTTACGGTACTACTATGACATTATATGTCGCACTAGAGAAGCACATGCAGTAAGGAGTTGAATCAAGAAAGCAATAATTCAACCTCGTTTTATATGTGATTAAAGAGGTCATAATAATTAACTCCATATTTTAAAGAATTGGATCAAAAAACAGACACACAATAGAAATGCTAAACAAAAAAATAGAAGACTGAATTGTGTGTGAGTGCCTGAAATAGTCATAATTCAAGTATTTTCCAACTGTAATCAAGAATAATAACCAGAGTAGCCTATAGCATAAATAGTCGTTTAATTAACCTGATGCCAAAATTGAACTTTCAGCAATGGAATAGCCTGTTATACTTTGAGGGATTCAATTTAATTTTAGTTTTATTTTCGAAAGTTGAAATAGTTATTTGTGCAACTAGTGCGCAAAGTGACAGTTTGCTGCACCGAAAGAAACGTTTACGCCCGAGCCGGAGGCGAGGGCGGAATGGTTTGTTGAGTGCAGCAGAGGAACTTTGCGCACGTATTTCACATTAAGTTTTTCCTACAGTTACCATTGAATATGAAAAGTGGGTAATTATGGGTAAAATTGCCTGAAATGCATCAAATGTTTTTCTGTGTAATTTTATTATTGATAAAAACCTTAATTTATTGTCAAATTGAACAAAAATGTTGTCCTTGGTTATAATATATACTTAATAAGGTGCTCGTTGTGCTTCGTTGCACCTCTGCTCACTATAGCAGCCCAGTCACTGTTACCAACTTCATTTTGATTTTGCTGCACTGTTGCTCCATATAACCTACTAAGTATTTTGCGTTGCCATGTTGCAAATCTGGAGTGCAGAAAAATTTTTCGCGCACTAGAGCGGAAAAGTGATTCTTTGCGTTCTGTAATTAGTGCAGCAATGGCCACTTTTCAACGTAACTGTAGGAAAATAAAATATCAAATTACGGTTATGATGTCTGCGATGCTGTAAGGTGTAGAAACTTGGATGTTTGAAAACATGAAACTCGCATAACATCTAGAAAATTAGATGCTTTTTAATATACGATAGTGTAGTGTAAAGTTGTTGTGAGTCGACAATAATGCAGATATTGTTACAGAGGAAACAAAGGTTGAATGGTTGTGTATTAGGTATGTGGGCGGGACGAATGAGTGTGTAGTAGAAAGTCGATGCCTAGACTAGTCGATTCCTGATGAAAGGAGATTGATAGGTTGTCCGAAAATTCTCTGATTGATGATAGGTCTATGAACTACTAGCCTATGTGCCAGTTCATGATGAGTGTAACTTATGAAAAATAAGAATGAGTCAGGAACGCTACATATAATAGTTTAGAGAAATAATTGCAAGAAGCCAAGATTTGTGCTAATGAGTAACTGAAAATGCACCAACCACAAAAAAAAACACTCAAATGGGATAATGCAAATACCAACAATGCAATCATGCAAATGTTAATTAAATAATACCCTGTTTTATTGGTCTTTGGTCTGGTCTTTTGTATAAAATATGTTGTTGGGGAATGGTTTTCCTGGTGGAAAAATGTTTTCTTGTGACCATTTAAATACCAGACAGTTGTATAACTCTAAACTCACTCACCGGTGCTTTGAATCCTGTTCGTCTACAACTCACCATTAAACGTCATTCCTGCCATTACCAATGCATAAGCCCAGTGCGTATGGTATGTGAGCATCCAATTAGTAGAATTTTCTGAAGCCCTGACCGTCATTTTGTTGGTATCATTCTATGATCACCAACAATTGTTGATTGATAAAAGATAACTTATTACTAAGCCATGACAATGAATTAAACAATAATTGGAATTGTGAATTTTTCAAACAAACACTTTTATTTAAATTGATTTGAAATAAATAAAACATCTTTGGAAACATCAACGCTTGATAGAAAAATTTCAACACACACACTTTTTAAAAAGTTCGATAATATTCTATATTAAAAGACATTCAACAATATCAATAGTTCAAATTCAGATTTTTCACAATAGAAATTATTTCCTGTATTTTAATTGTTTTATTTTAATTGATCTCAGAATAATTTATCAAACAGATACATTTTTGATAAAAAATAAAAGTTCAATACCTATCAGAAAAAATAAAGTTATTGAAAAAAATGCTTCGTTGCATCGTTAAAATTGAAGCATTTTTTTCAAATGTTTTTCTGTTTTAAAAAGTTTTAAAGATAGTTCTAAGAAATAGGAAAAACACGTATAGATCTGAATGTAATTATGTAAAAGATTTAAATCTTAAATCCAATATAAACCTTACAAACATTACATAACCCTCAAGCATTTAATTCTAAGACATTTATGATAAACTCTAAAGTAGATCAGAAAAAAATAATAAATATTTGTAAAAATTTCAAATCAAGCAAAAAAAAAATAGCCAAGTACTATATAGTATATAGTATAAATTCAATGAAAATAATATAATCTTTCAGTATCAGAGATATTTTTATATTAATTTCAGTACTATATAATATTGTGGTGTTCCTGTAATTGGTAAACATTCCTTTTGATAGTCTGTAATAGCATCGATATACTGTAGTAATATCTGAATGTAATCAGACAAAACACATCATTCTTGAAAATAAGAATTTTTATTGAATGAGAAATGAACACCTCTATGAAATATTACTCAAGTGAAGCATTTATCGTACTCAAATCGACAAGAAAAAAATAAGAAAGTAACATTTTTCACAATTATTGGTAGATTTGATTTGGTGAAGAAATAATTAGAAGATTAGACAAAGTAATTCATCCATAGTAATTTTTAGGGAGATATAAAATTCAAAATGAACTATAATTAAATATTGAATCGAATATAAATTGGCGTACGGTATCTAATATTCTTTAAAAATTTGTATGGTGATACCATTTTATATTTCAATAACCAATTCTTTATTAAATTTGTATTTAATTTTAAACATATTAGTGTTAGAAAAGTGAATAGAAAAATCTTAGAGATAATTTCTTAATACATTATAATCAGTCATGCGGAGTCAACAATAACTAATGATATATTATTTTCTTATAAGATAATGTCCTATAGTTTTTGAACATTCAAAATATTATAAATGAATAAAGATAAATTATAAATGTAATATTTATTTGTATAATGGATGGATTTCGAACAGTTTCATTAAGTCGTGAACAAGATACCCTCCTGTAGATGAACAATAATATGCTTTGTAAGATTATTTTAAAAAGAGAGCAATCCACGTTTTTCAAATTCGAAGAAAATTACGACGACCTTTATTTCGTTTCTTAATAATAAATTGCCTACCGGAAGCTATAGATCGTTGTAATGGATAACAATTTTTTTCTATAATATTGACGTTTCAACATGAACTTAATCCAAATTTATTCATTCTTAGGGCCGTTTGCACAGTATAGATTGCTAAACTCGATTAAGTTAATCGAGCTTAAGTTAATCTGAAAGTTTAAACTTGAATCGGTTTTCTCAGTGCATTTACTTATCCAGTTTAAGTTAAACTAGTTTAGCGTTAAGTTGGTAATAGAATGTCATTGTTTATAATAACAGGAAGGCTAATTTTTACAGGAAATTTGTTATTTGTTTACAAACCATCAGTAAATTGAGGTTATGTAGCTACTATTTCTTCTTACCAAATCCACAGAGCTGTAAGCTCTACGGTAATAAAAGTAAAAAGCGATCAAGAAGTTCTTCATAAAATGATGGAATGCTATATTACTATTAGATACAATTTATATTTAGTTAGCACCAAAAAATATATTTTAGAATGTAAGAAAAAGTTATTTTGTTACGCTTAAATCTACTACGGTATTCCTTGATTATTAGAAATCTTTCAAAAGCAAAATATCTCTGTTATGTGTTTTAAGAACATGTTTTCTAATCAGAGACCACTGTTAAAAATATTATCTTATCTTCTATAAAGTGGTTCATTTAATCAAATACTAAATTGGCAGATGCTTTACTCAAGCATAACCGTTTAAAAAATTCTCTATCGCCCCAGAAATTTTAATGATTCGTTTTTTGCCTAATTTTTCTCTTTCGAAATTTCTTCGCAGTTATCTTTATCAATCGCATTAAAAACTTCTATCAATTCCTCCATTTCAATTATATTTACATTCAAATAATGATTCACTATAACCTAAATAATAATTATTATTGTCTAAAGAAGCATTAAAAACAACCGTTGAAAAATAATTTACTACCACCTGTTTCCCCATCAAATCTTTACAGATGTCAAGTTAATCCAAATTATTTGGTTTAAACCTCCTGCTTTGGAGGTTTAAACTTTCCAAGAGTTTAAACTGATACTGTGCAAACGGAATTTTAGTTTAAACCAAAAAAAAATCAGATTTGGTTTAAGCTTTAGCTTAAACTTACACTGTGCAAACGGCCCTAAGTCACTTCCAATACGGGATTAAGCTATTTTAAAACGTGAGATCATTCATTTATGCCTTCAATGCACATTCCTCAATATTGGTGTTTGAAAAGCTATCTATCGTATTAATAACTGTACATCATAATAAAGGCAATATCATTTTGAGCGATTAGTTGAGCAAAAAAAAAAATATTTTCAAAATCAGATCAAATATAACAATGAATTAATTTAATGACTCAGCATTACTGACTATAACATTTTTAAAACTAATATATTATATTAGTTACTCAAATCACAGCCGATAATAAGAATAGAAGTAATAAACGAAATACATTTTATTTGGTTGATTTATTATGATTAAAGGAGAGAATCACACATTTGTAATGCACAACTTTAAGAAACTCAACCTTTGTTTATGAAGAATGAATGGAATAATTTATTTAATCTCATCGATGAGTGCTAGCACATTATTTTGTGAATGATAATTGTGATTTATTGGTTGTATAGGAAATATCTTTGAAATAGCTATCAACTTGGCAAATTTTTTCTAGAATGTTGTCAAACGATGTCGATGAACAATTGAGTTAACTACTGAATTCAATTTCTCAGTTTTGAAACAATATAACATTTTCGACAGTGCAGCAAGCTGCACATTTTAGTGCTGCTAAAGATTTTCTTCACTTCAGCTCTCAAATAAGCTTTAACATGTTATCAACATGCTCAGTAATAGAAATTAATGTGCAAAAATAAGAGTTCAAACAAGGGTCATTTTTTTTAAAGCCTTCAAACTCAATTCTCAAGACACATACAAAGGGGGGCGTGCCGCCAAGTGTTACGGAGTTTTTTTTAGTTGAAATGATAGTCGTGATTCATGATAATTCGGACTCACATTGCTGGTGCAATCAAATATCTTCTCCAGCAAATCAAATGAGATAATTTATTTCAATCACCCACCCTACAAACCTGACTTGGTCGCTAGTAACTTATACCTTTTCCTTAACTGAATACATGATTTTGAAGGCAGTGCTTCCATATAGTGTGGTCCACGTTATAATGGCAGTGGATAAAGATAGAAGAATAGCGATGCCGATTCTCTGCATTAATTAATTATATTTCTACACTGTCAAAAACATAATTGTCATCGTTGTGGACCTAGAAAAGGATATTACCACCGGCTTTGACGAATGATAGACAAGGATAGCAAAACCAAAGTTGATCATATACTGTCATTATAACGTGGACATCACTATAGTAACAAGGAGCTTTGGCGGCAGCATTTTATGAAGAGTGTTTTGGTAGGCTGGTCAACTGATATAAAAAATGCCTCAACCTTTAGCAATTATGATTAAGAAAAATCATAAGTGTAAGTAACTTTTTGTGAAAAAATTATTAATTTATATACTTTCGTATTTTATTTATGACTAATCGGAGGTTCAAAAAAATTACCCTTGTAATATTAAGTAATTTAAAAGTTGATTTTGAATGTTTGGGATGAGTTGTAGGTTCAAACGTGTGACTGTTTCAAAACTGATGTGATAGGGATGTAGGAATGAAAACTTTTTTCTCTCTTTTTGCCTTCAATATACTTTCACATAGAAAAAGATTCAAATAATTTTTCAATCAAATGGCACTAAAAATTTACATTTATTTTATACTTTCAGGCATTAAAATTGATAGATGGGACAAGACGTATGAAGAACGTATTGATGAAGAACTTTCAATCATCTAACAAAAAATTGTTTTTTTTAGTTTCATTCAATATTTTATCATTAGAAAAAGAGTTCATTGAAAAGTAGTTTCAATATTGAATTTTAATTGTCACTTTTCAATCTTCTATTTCCCAAAACTATTTCTCTAGTCTAACGATAAAAACTCTAATTTAATATCAAAACCAAGAAATAGAATACCAAGTATTGAAAACATAATATAAATTTTAATATCACTAATAAATCGCAACTTCACCATACTATAGAGTATGAGAATACTATAGAGTACAAAAGTGAAAAATTATTACATCAACTAAATCAATTATCACAGATAGTAAGTAATACTGGTTTCATACATCGAAAAAATCATAGAACACACAAACTTTTGATTATTAGTATAAACGTAGCACGAACTATTCGAAAATCACTACAATTATCTAGATGTTTCCTTCTTCTATTACAAGCGATTGTCAATAATAATTGATCCCAAAGATACCATGTAGACTGATTTAGTTGCTTCTTTTAGTTCAAGTTTTATCTTCTAACCAAAAACATCTAGTTTCTTAATACTGTAGAATAACTCATTAGGAAAAATCTAGAAAAAATTATTTATAGATTGCACAGAAAAATTTGACATGTATCTAAAAGAAATGAAACATCGGATTCTATAAAAATTGAAACTTCAAGTCCCAATTTTAAAAGTCCTAACCTCAGAATAATTGGCTAAACAGGAATAATTTTCATCGAACTGAAAATTAATACTTGTGATGACAAATGAAATTCATTTATAACTAGAACTACTCCTATACTACACCTACCTGGAGAAGGAAATGACAAATAGATCATTTTTACTATAATGGTTGTAACGTCTACCGAGGAAAGATTATTATAACTTAACTGTCTAAAGATAAACATACACATCGAGAATTTAATTCGAATATTTAATTTGTAACAATATTTTCAAATGGTTTGAACACTTATTGAACTATTTACAATTGATATTAGTAAGGTAACTTAGTAGTCAGCTCGGTAGCATGCAAAGCACTGGCACACACGTTACGTTATAAACAACCAAGAAAAGCCACAACTCCATCAAGTTCCAGCAAATAATAATCCAACTCCAGCATTTAGTATTGAAGCACGATACACAAATGTTATTTCATTTCGATAAAAGCGCTTCGTTAAAAAATAATAAATATTGGATTTTTGTGTTAATTTGAAATTAAGCACAAAACCTGTGTGCGAATAATAAAAACCGCTAGCAAGAGAGGACTTTGGGAAGAAGTACCATAGGAAAAGTTGTGATAAGGTTGAGTTTAGTGGAGTATTATAATCATAATATCATATGAAACATGGAGTGAAACAATAAGTAAAATGACTTGGAAACGATGGACGTAAGAGGAACTTTTTCAGATTTCTAAGATGAATGGAATTAATGAATTGGTTAGTCAATAGGGGAATGAAGAGGAAGTTTTTTATTTTTAAAACCTTTGTCAATATCGATGGTTTATTACTTGACAATTAAATTGAAAACAAATTATTGAATACTGAAAAAAATCAATAGACAATAATTATAATAGTAGATCCTAAGTAAAACCCTTGATGGAAACTGATGAGAGAGCTGATGATAATGTGGGAATATCAATTAAATTTTCTCTCATTTAATCCAAAGAAACTGTGTGTGCCCATTATTTCTATAATAATTTTCTAATCAATCCGTCCCATATCCAAAGTCATGCACCATAGATCAATAGGATGAACATTTATTCAACATCGAACATCAATACATCTAGAGGAAGCTTTAAATACTTCTATTAACGCAGATTAAATTATTAATTAAACATCAAGTACTCAGTAAATTTACAAATTCTGTATGAGAGTGAAAAATTACACAAGTTTATGTTGTGTAGAAATGATTGTGTGGCCTCCAGATGCCGATGGGAAGCCGAAAAAAGTACGGCTTTAATTTATAAGAATTATAAAATTGTTATAAAAGTAATAAAGCAGGGCAGTAACAATTACACCAAATGCTTCCATAACAGCTTCCACATAAATTTCTTGGTTCAAAGAACTCTTAAAATATCAACAACGTTTGCATGCAGATTTAATATAGCATATAGATTTAGAATAGCTTATAGATCGACTGGGGAACATTGATCTGATTAATCTTCATTTTTCGGGCAATTACTCCTCCAATTTTCTCATCGATTCGGGCAATCGACCAAATCAATGTCTGGCATATTGACCGAAAAATAATTTATCATAAATTGAACATCTAGAGAAGTATTCAGCAAGATATAATTGAATAAATTCAATAGAATGCGTTAGATACACGATAAAAGCATTGAAAGGGTAATTTCACACAATAATTTATTTGGAAATGCGTACTCATATATAGAAGTAGTTGTCAAATGAGATAATTATACAATCTGATTTGATCAACCGGATGTTGTAAAAAAATTTAGAGATGATACTAAACATCATTCACTTGTTTGATAATATTACTATCAAATACCATGTTATATAAATACCAGCATTTTCATTATTTCTATCTAACTTGTAATGAGAATATCCTTAGCGAGCGTGATTCTGTCAAATTTTCTTACTGATGATGCCTACATAAATTCTTGATTTTTGCATGAGTAATGAGGTGAGGTATGCTACTATTGAATGGACAGTGACTATGAGCACAAAGTGTAGTCAATCCGTCAATAAAAGTCTTGTTTTCCATTGGCTGAAAGTTTTAGCGGTCATCATGTTACCCGAAATCAATTTTTCCTATGCTACAGCATTGGCGCAAGATTTATTTCATTCATGAATCTCAATTTAATCAAGGTTTTAAACATATTTCTCGGTTTTTTATTAGAATGATGTTTTAAAGAATGATATGAGTACAAGAAATTGGGCTGTTGTCTAAGTTTTAATCTAGTGAGTCATTTAAGACAGTGAGGCTATATGTATGAAAAGACTCCCATCAAATACTTAATCTTAATAGGATGTTGGATTGATGGAAAAGAAGGCGGCTTTGATTAAGAGGTTGTGGCAAGTAACATGTTTAGATCGATAGCTAATCAAAAAATTCCAGAAGATGTTACGAACAGGTCAGGTTATTTTAAAAAAACATGGATTTTTTATTGCGGATGATGCCCACATGATATTCTAGATTGTGCATAGGTAATGGGAAGAGCCTGAGTGATTTTATGATATATGAATGAATTATAATATGGATGATCATTTGATTGTAAGAACGGGTAAGTTTATACTATGTTTAAAAATACATTAATTTGATTTTAAGAAACCGAGAAATCCTGTTTTGATTATAAATTATAAAACTGGCCATCTAATAGTAAGAAACGGTTAAGTTTCTATTATGTTTAAATACATGAATTTGGATGTGAGAAACGAAGAAATTCTTTGATGATTATAACAGTTGCAAGGATTAATCTCATACATTGATTGATAGCTAATTATCAAACTGAAAGATGTTAGTTACTAACAGGACTGTTACTAACAGGGGGGGGGGGTTAATTTAAGGCTGAATATCGAGCAGCTCGGGATCGGGGGGAAGTACGGTGACATTAGATATGGGAGGCTTGGGCACGATACTGTTGGCCTTCATATAGCCGACAAACTGGGTGGGTACCTCAGCCAAGACCTCCCTGGCCAGACGCAGCCTAGCCGTGCGCGGGTCGCCGACTGAGATGAACTTGTTGAAGGGCACGAACTGGACGATGTCCCGCGCAGCCCGCACCCCGCCCGCCGTCAGGGCCACCGTGTCCGCATCCAGCGTCTCCATCGCCGTGAAGTCCGCGTTACCCACGCCCACGATGATCACCGACAGTGGCAGGACCGATGCGTTCACTATTGCCTGCAAACCAGTCACAGATACGAGTTTGTGGCTGATCATTTGGTTGTGCTTCATCAAGTGCAATCATTCAACTTGCTAAATATATATTGAAACAGGATACACACGACACGGATAGATTAAAAACACTTAAAAACTTACATTTAAACGAAAATTTTCGGGAGCTGGGCCCCCTTTGTCAATCAAACAGGAAGGGTTCCTCTTTGATTGACAAAGGGGGCCCAGCTCCCGAAGGATTCCTGTTTGATTGACAAAGGGGGCCCAGCTCTCGAAAATTTTCGTTTAAATGTAAGTTTTAAAGTGTTTTTAATTTATCCGTGTCGTGTGTATCCTGTTTCAATTTATATTATAAAACTTTCAAGTGTTTTCCGTTATGTGCTATATATATACAGGGTGATTCTTAATTATGGTAAAATAGTTTAATACGTGATAGTAGAGGTAAAAATAAGAAAAAGAGTTATTATAAACACATATCCATAAACGCTTCATTAGCGAGCTATACAGGGTGAAAGATTTCGCCTGGAATTCAGTTCCTCTGGTGAAATACACCGATGCTGAATTTTTAGGTGACAAGTTTTTGAGATACTTATGCTGGATTCATATGGAAAAATATCTGAAAAATTGAATAAAACTAGTCTGGAAGCTGTAGTGTGAGTAGTTTTTGAGAAAAAAGTTGAATATGCAAAAAATCTACGTGGAAAAACACAGACTTCTACGTTTGATGCCCAGTAACTTCCTTCAATGACCAGCAAACAAATAATTTTTCGCAATAAAAATTGTAGAGAATTTAATTCTGGAAAGAATTATGTAAGCTGTGTGAACTAAATTTGAATAAAATGTATTCTTATGTAGTACGAGGGTTATCTCTAAAGTAAAGACCGTTTTGTTGTAAAAAAATTTATTAAAAAAATATGTTCAAACAAAGTGATACAGAATGAAATACACAACTTACATTAGTGCTCTACATAGTCGCCATATGAATTGAGACATTTGTCATAGCGATTCACCAGCTTTAATATACCCTTGTCGTATTCTTCTGCTGCCAGTTCATTTAGCCATCTGCTAAATCTGGACTGTATGGTGGGTGACTGAAAATTTCCCATCCAAATCTGTTCAGTAAATCGAGCGTCTTACCAGCCACATGTGGGCGAGCATTATCGTGCAACAGTATGATGCCGTCGGTAAGTCGTCCGCGGCGGCGATTCTGAATGGCACGCCGTAACTTGAAGAGTGTTTCACAGTAATATTCTTCATTTACAGTCGTTCCGCGTGGCGTAAAGTCGATCAATATAATTCCAAATCGTTCCCAAAATACCGTGGACATCAATTTCCTTCCAAACGGCAGTGGCTTGATCTTTTTTGGTTTCGTTGGTGACTGAGGATGTCGCCATTCACATGACTGCCGTTTTCTTTCTGGCGTGTAATAAGAAATCCAGGTTTCATCGCCGGTAACTATTGAATTAAGGAATTCATCACCATTTTATTTGTAGCGCATTAGGAATTCCAAAGCAGATTCCATTCGGATTTGTTTGTGACGTTCCGATAACGCGTACGGCACCCAACGCGCACAAACTTTTCTGAAGCCTAAATGGTCATGCACAATGCGACCAATAACAGCTCTTGAAACACCAGGGAAAATACGGGTCAATTCAGATATTGTCACGCGACGATTGTTTTTGATTTTTTCATCGACCTTTTTCAACAAGTCCTCGTTGATTATTGAGGGCCTCCCGGAACGTTCTTCATCATGCACGTTAACTCTCTTATTTCTAAACCTTTCACACCATTTTCGAACGTTTCTTTCATTCATTACATTTTCACCGTACACAGTAACCAACTGCCTATGAATTTCGACCGGTTTAACGTTTTGGTGGTTTAAAAAACGTATCACTCCACAAATTTCACAATCGACGGCAATATCAATTGTCTCATTCATTTCTAAACGCTATAACTGAAACGTAAATAAAGATAGAACAACGCGACAAATGGCAGACAACAATGCAGTGTGTATATTACGAGACTGGATTCAGCCAACACAGGTTAGCGAACCTCACGGCGAGAAATTTCCCAACGGTCTTTACTTTAGAGATAACCTCTCTTACATTACACCACAAAAATTTGATGTTTTATGAGGAGAGAACTAATAACTCATATGTTGTAGCTGATTGCAGATAAAATATTCGGTTTTTTATGAAAAATTTTATTTTTCTATGAAAGTAACATATCTAAATGACATTGAACTTATACCAAAAGACGATGTTCAAAGTGACCTCCATTGTTCTGAATGCATACGTTCAGACGTCTTCTCATCGATTGTCGGACCCATTCAAATATTCCAGGAGTCTGCTTCATCATTTCTATTCCAGGAGTCTGCTTTATCATTTCTATTCCATTGTTAAAATTCACAATGCACTCACCTTGTATATTTTATATTTTAATTCGGTTTTAGTTTTAGGTTATATTGTCATCTGTAGTCCGCTGTCATTGCAGACGATTCTCCACCATCTTGCTAGCCTTGGTACATATGATTTTGTGTACATTGTAAATCAGCTGCTTTTCACTGTCTATGTTGGTGATTTTGGTATTTTTATTTTCACAATCTATTCTTATTTTGTCTACACTTGATATTTTTGTGATGAAATTTATCATTCTTAGTCATTAATTATTGTTCTGAATAATTATTTTGCATTTTGTGTCTGACTCCTTGCACTTCAATTCGAGGTTGGTTTACCTTCTTTTTCCTGTCCTAGCCTTCCTCTCGGTAGTTGGAATGTCCATCTGTAATGTGAACTCTAGCATTAGAACTTTCCTGTGAATGAGCTGTCATTAAACTATCATTGTCACTGTCATTATGTATGTATTGTTTTTGATTGCATTCAGGTAAAGGGGCTGTCAAAAAGTCATTCAAACTATTATTGTCACTGTCGTTACGATCGTCATTATGTTGTATGTTTCTGTCAGTTACACAATCAAGTATTTCGTCCAACATTTCTTGGTCAATTACAGGAGCATTTTCGGTATTATTTAGCATGTCGTCTAACAATTGTTGAGCAAGTTGTGGATTTATTTCTGTCTCTTTATTTTGGACTTCAATAGGATTTCTGCTAAAAGCATCGGCAACTAAATTCGATTTGCCTTGTAGGTATTTAGTTTTAGTTTAGTTAGTTTTAGTTTTAGTTTTATTCTAGGTCATTGACCAGCGCTGCTGGATAGACTGTCAGGGTTTAAAAAACATGTCACAAAAAAAATTTCAAAATGTCATCTCACTATCAAGAAATTCACTCAGGCTATAGAATGGATGCTCCACCAAGAGTGATTTCAAAACTGCTCGGAACTGTCTATCACTTCCACTATCCTTGACCCACTCTGGCAGCTTATTAAACATCTTGAAGGCAATGAAAGGATAACTCCTCTGAGTCCTTGCTAAACGGCATCTTGGCATGTTGATGAGGTGAGTCTGACAGGTTCCATAGCCATGTATCCCACCACGAGTATCAGCACTCCTAGCTCTGTCTCTGATGCGAACCAGACATTCAAGAATCTACTGATTTACAACAGTAAGCATTTTTAGCCTCTTGAACAGTGGTCTGCAATGAGCCATGTAGTCACTGCCCGTCAGCACTCGCACAGCCTTTTTCTGCAGAAGCAGCACATCACCAAGTCGTCCAGAGTGACCCCACAGGTGAAGTCCATAACAGACATGGCTGTGAAACATGGCATAGTAGACAGTAAGCAGGTATCCGGCACCAATTTCCGATTTCAACTTTCGCAGAAGATAGAGCGCACTGGACAGCCTTGAGCAAACATTGACAATATGACTTGCCCAGCTTATTCTGGTATTCAAGGAAAAACCCAGCAACTTCACATCAGTTTCAACCACTCGACCAGCCCGTCCCAAGGAGCAGAGAAGCTTCTGTGTCTTGTCCTTGTTCAGCAGCAACTTGTTTGGAACCATCTCTCAGCAGACCTCAAAGAACTATCAGCAGCTTGCCCCAGCAACTGCACATCACGTCCTCTATTGATCAGTGTAGTGTCGTCAGCATATACCAAAGCGTTCATTTTCAGACCAATGTCATTAATTGAAATGATAAAGAGGAGAGGGCCCAGAACCGATCCCTGAGGTACTCCATACTCTACCAATTCACTGCTTGTATTCAATGTCAAAGTTGAATTCTTCTAATAACAATTTCCATCGAACTAGCTTGGAGTTAGGCTCTTTTAATGAATGAAGCCACACTAGCGGCTTGTGATCAGTTATCACGGTAAACTTGTTCCCGTACAAATAAGGACGATAATGCTTAATACACCAAACTACAGCGAGCAACTCTTTTTCAATTGTTGACAAGTTGGTTTTCGCTGGGTTCAAAGTTCTTGATGCAAATGAGATCGGATGTTCACCGTCATCAAACTTCTGAGAAAGAACGGAACCAATGGCTTTGTTTGAAGCATCGGTGCAAAGAATGTATGGTCTATTCAAATCAGGTAATCTGAGTACAGGAGCGTTTATGATGTGATCTTTAAGATCATTGAACGCTTTAACAAAGGATTCATCTTTATTATTGAACGTGACATTTTTTCTGAGAGAATGAGATAGAGGCTGTGCTATTTTAGCAAAATTCTTAATTAACTTTCTGTAATAACCACAAAGTCCTAAAAATTGTTTCACATTTTTCTGATTTTGGGGAATAGGACAATTTTTAATTGCTTGCATTTTCAATGGATTTGGTTTTATACCTTCACGAGAAATCACATGACCTAAAAATAATAATTCTCTATGGAAGAATTCAGTTTTGTCAAGTTGAACTTTACAATTGAATTTCTGCAATCTTTTGAAAACAGTTTCCAAGTGTATCATATGTTCTTTTAGAGAACACATTTGGTAAATCAGCAAAAATCATATTTACAGCATGTTGAAAACAAGGTGGACCATTTTTGAGACCAAAAGGGAGTCGCAAAAATTCATAATGCCCTGTTTCATTGGAAAAGGCAGTTTTGGGAATAGATTCCTCTTCTAATTCAATTTGATGGAATCCGGATTTCAGGTCAATAGTTGAGAAATAATTAGCAAGTCCTATTTTACCAAATAAGTCTTCAATATTCGGCAGTGGAAAACGATCGTCTTTAGTTTTCAGATTCAATATACGATAATCAACTACTAATCTCACCTTCCTTTTGCCTGATGCATCAGGCTTTTTGGGGACAACCCACAAAGGCGAATTATATGGAGAGTTTGAATTTCGTATGATCTTATTCTCTAATAGTTTGTCAATTTCTTCTTTTATATCTTGTTGGAATGCATAGGGATACCTGTAATTTTTTGTGTACACGGGTTCCTCATCAGTTGTATTAATTCTATGTTTCAAAATATTTGTAGCTGTTAACGGTTCATTGTCGTATTTGATAATTTGAGGATATTTCAATATCAGATCAACTATTTGATCCTTTTCCTCACTCTTAATGTGATCAGTTCTTAATAATGGAAGTAAATTTTCGTGAGTGAGAGGACAATTGGTCGACTCATTTACGAAAATTTCAACTGGTTCCAAATTGAATTTTTCAAGTTGTGTTTCTTTGCAATCATCAGAATGAAAATCAATACTTATAACATTATCTACAGATTCTACTAATACTTCCTTAAAATCTAAATCAACATTTTCAAGCAAAAATATTTCATTTTCACTTTCACAAGGAATAAACAATTTATTCCAACCCTTTTTTTATTTTCAAAGGGCCCACTCCATACAATGGTAGGATAGTAGAGTCGAATCTAAGGCAATTGGCCGTAAAATCGACTTGTGCTCCCAATTGCTGTGATGTTTCATACCCTAGCAAAATGTCATACTTCTGGGAAAACTCATGCAACAAAAAATCAGATTCTAAATCTTTTCCTAAAATATACATGAAATTCATCTTAACTTTATATTCTCCATAGGACTTTCCTGCTGGAGTACTTATGCAAAACTTACAAGGTATCAATTCGGTTTTTTCATTTAGTACATGTTTCCTAACAAAATTATATCGACTACCAGTATCAACTAAAATTTTCGAATTGTTTTTCTGAAGATATGGTAGTTCTGTATGCATAGAGTTCAGTTCAACATTTAACCTGGGTTGTTGTTGTTCATGCTTAGCTCAAAAAAATTAATTCGCTCGGTCAATTCAGCAATGATTTGATATTTTTCGTCCATATGCTCAACATCCGTTTCGGTGGTGTACATTGGTGTCTTGAATTTGGGGTTGGTCGAACCAGTTCTCATGGAAACGTCCGTATTCGGCAACTGTTGTCTGAACTGTCCCGAACCTGAAGGTCTTGAATTTTGATACTGATTTTGATTGAATTTGGAATTGATTCTGGTTACTTGCATTGAAATTTTGTAGTTTTTGGAAACCTTGTTGCCTATTAAAGTCTTGTCTGGGAACATTGTGTTGGAAAACTTGATTTCTGTTCTTATTGTGGAAGGGTTGTTTTTGCTGAGAATTGTTGTTGGGGCTGGGTTTGTTGACGTTCTTGTTTAAGTTCGTCATATAGTTGTGAAAACCTAGCTGTTTCAATAATAGGTGGCTGTTATTGATCAGTTTACTTCTAGCATCGTTCAAGTCTTTTATTTGGAGTGTTTGGAGATGAACACCCAGAGAAGTAGGAATACCGTTGCACAACACATTTACAGTTTGAGTATCTAACTGTTCAAGTAACATTTTTAGAGCCTGTCCCTCTACATTTTCAAGTTTGTATTTAATTGTTGTTCGTTTCGCTACTAACCTGTTCAGAAAATGCAAGGGATGTTCATTACTGTAGGATCTCATATTTATCAATTCAGTCATCAGTTGAGGGATTGACCTACTATCTGCGAAATTATTTTTTTAAAGCTGTAATAAGTTCTGGAATGGTGGAACACTCGTTGTTATGTGCTACTTGTTTGGCTTCAATGATTTGGCAATTTGTTCAAAGATTTGTGTAAAATTGCCCAATGATTTCCCTTAGCTTCTTTAATATTATCTAAGGTATATTCCCCATGAAGCTGAGAAACCACTTCCACAAAATTTAGTAATTCACTAGGGTCTCCAGAATAGTCCGGTATTAGATTGAGAAGTAGCTCAGGTATAAGTTTTTGCACTTTGGCCATGGTTAGATTAATTTGCGAAAGCTTCAAGAAGTTGAGTTGAAGATGGTGGAATTGAGTCGGCGTCAGGTTCTTCGTCCTCCACAAATATCCTTGCTCCTTGACCCACTCAAATTTATAAGGAAGGGAATCGATGACTTGATGATCTCGATCCACCAGGACTAGAGATCTGAGGTGAATCCAGACTGGAGTTGAAAATGAAGTTCTTGGCGACCCACGGTTAAGAGTTGACACTCACTTTTTCCGAAAATATTTCAAAGTCCCGATTTGGATAAAAGATCAAAAATTTGGCACTTTGAATTCCTGAAAAATCAGCGGGTCCCTGTTCGGGCGCTAAATTTAAATTTAAATTCGGTTTTTAAAAAAATGATTTTTATTGAATAACATGATGTTAACACAACAAGAGCTGAGCACCGACTGATGGCCCGGGCGCTCCAAGCGGCTCATGACAATAAAGACAATGCAAATCTAAAAGTGATTACTAATGACTAATTACACTATTGATCTACATAACTCACGTCGTCTAAATGATACCTGGTCTAATCGAGACACAGGACCTGGTACAATCGAGACACAGGAACTGGTATAATCGAGACACAGGACCTGGTCTTATCGAGACATGGGCTCTCAACATATATTCCGATTAGTCGAGGTGTGCGATTACACCAGGTTGTAGAATACAGCTCGTGCTTCTGCCATTACAGTATATATGACACCTGGTACAATCGAACTACTGGGCTAATCGAAACATTCCGTCTCGTTTAGCCCACGTCTCGATTACACCAGGTCCTAAGTCTTGATTATGCCACGTCCTATGTCTCAATTAGACCAGGTATCGCTTAGACAACCTGGTATAATCGAACTACTGGGTTAATCGAGATGGAATGCTTCGATTAACCCAGTAGTTCGATTATACCAGGTTCTGGTCTAATCGGGAAAGCCCGACCTGGAGTAATCGAACACTTGGGCTAATCAAGCACCTGGGATAATCGAACACCTGGGCTAATCAAAATACACCCTAGAAACATATTTAAAATAGGAAGAAATAAACTCATACCTGAGTTGTCTGAGGCATGTCGGTGATGACACCATCAGTTAGAATCAGCAATATGAAATAGCTGGAGCCATCCCTGTAGGTGGCTGCAAACTTGGCCACGTGATTGATCACTGGAGCAAAATTAGTTGGTCCGTACAGTTGTACTTGACGTATACAGCTGCGGTAAGCATCAAGAACACCTGTTCAAATAACAATACGGTACTTCAAACATTAACAGATATAATTTATAATTCATTGAAATAGAGAACATAAATATGCCTATTACAAGTATGAAAGTATTGAATATTATCAATAAAATGAACAGTACAATAGGTAGAATAGAAACACAATGGCATTGAAGCTGTATTCTTCAATTTTTAAAGAGGTTTAATAATGAAATATGTTATAATATTGATGAGAAATTGATAATATAATTACTATTAGAAGGGAAATTTTTTAGATGTTTAAAGAATAAAACCTCCTACAATTGAAGATGGTTTATCAAAAAATGCTGACATGTAAGTTTCAAACTTATTAAGCAATAAATCTAGTAATTAATATTACAAAAATATTGGGACAAAGTTTGAGGATTTGTTTACAGTAAATATGTACACCTATCGACGTGTTGAACTTTTTATGTTTCTGGTTTCCTTTTGCATTGATTTGATAAGTGAATAGAAAATAATAAAAAAGCAGTTTTTGATACCAACAGGCATATTTATGTTCTCTGTTTCAATGAATAATTATTATATCAAACAATAAATTGAATCGTGAAGATGCAGGGAATGGCCTGAAATTACATTCATGTGGAAGAAAAATTAAATTGCTCTAAATTAATGAGTTCTAAAGAATAATTGAATTGAATTGAAAATGTCATTATTCATGAAGTGTAGTACTAAAGTACACTGAATTTGATTATATTGTTTGTAAATTGCCACACCAATACGAAATGCTTCAAATATTTACAGCGCTGATTCCAGGAACAGATTATTACAAAACAACTCACTGTACTATCAACAAGATGGATCTAAAAGATAAATCACACGCAAAGTCTAGGTCTAGGAACCTCACTAGCGATCAATAAGCTACAAATAATAATTACAAGTTACTCAGATATGATTATTTCAATACATTTACTTTTCCTGGCCGGACCCTTTTCCAAAATTTCCAAAAACAGTTACAAATAGAATCATCATTTGCAATATTAGGAAAAGTGATTGGAACAAGATACTGTACTGAAATAAAAACACACATATGTTGTCAAATTCGACACAGTTTTATTTGGTACAGGACCACGACCTGTGTGGTCACGAAACCATGGTCCTGTACCAAATAAAACTGTGTAGAATTTGACAACATATTATGTGTGTTTTTATTTCATCATGGAACGGTTCTACAATATTGACAGTGACTCAGTCGAAGATACTGTACTTTGAAGTTTCGATGTAACAAAATCCTGATAAAACAATTCCTTGTTATGTTGTAGCATATTAATACATTTGAATGTAGGCTACCTCAAGGTTGAGGTTAGATCAAACGAGTGAATGTTTGTTCTGAATAAGGACAATTACAAATATGGATATACCCAGTTTAAAAATATTGCAAAGCAGCAAAAGCTGTGAGTGGATTGATACATTTTGGAGGCATATTTTCTCATGCTGCACATGATATAGGATTGTTTCTCAGTGTTTTACATACCAAAATAATGCATATAGAATATGTGCAATCCAATCTAAAAAGATAAAACTTTCACACAATCCAAAATATCAGAAAAAGATAAATTGTCTCCAAAAAATGAATAAATAATTCAAGGTGAGGGCTTGATATCTGTTGAACTAGGTATATTAAGATTTTCAATAATCTTCGTTCAGAGCGTGCATTTGCTGGTTTGTTCTAACCCCAGCCTTTACATAAAACGCAATGTAAAAGCATGTAGGAAAGATAGCTAGGAAGATATCCCTTGGTTTAGGGCATTTATGTTCCAAATGTCAACTCAAGCTGATAGTTCCACGTAATTCTTTTTGGTGAAGCTATGTAACGCATGTAGTCTCTCATACTGTGCCTTTCTTACACTATAACCCGACCAAAACAGTAATAATAGACACTAGTCGACAGTAATCAGTTTGAGTTAAAAGAAAATCGGTTTGAAAATTGGAACATAAACGATCTATAGCATGGGATATCTTCTTATTCTATATTTTCTCTATGGTAAAAGTAGCCACCACTTGATTGAGTAAACCCTGATACAACAATACATTATTTCCCAATAGTCAATAATGCTCTCCATTTCGTATTTTTCAAGAGCAGCAATAGACGTTCTAAATAATAGTACTTTACGTTACAAGTCCGGTAACGATAATTTACCGCATAAGTATGATTGTTTCTGCCCGAAACGTAGTTGAGGGCAGAATTATCATACGAATGCGGTAAATTATCGTTACCGGACTTGTTACGTACAGTATTTTTCAAGAACAGCAATAGACGTTCTAAATAATAGTACTTTACGTAACAAGTCCGGTAACGATAATTTACCGCATAAGTATGATTGTTTCTGCCCGAAACGTAGTTGAGGGCAGAATTATCATACGAATGCGGTAAATTATCGTTACCGGACTTGTTACGTACAGTATTTTTCAAGAGCAGCAATGGACGTTCTAAATAATAGTACTTTACGTAACAAGTCCGGTAACGATAATTTACCGCATAAGTATGATTGTTTCTGCCCGAAACGTAGTTGAGGGCAGAATTATCATACAAATGCCGTAAATTATCGTTACCGGACAATATTTCTTGTCATAATTGTCTGAGAAAGAATAATATTGCTGGGAAACAGAAACCATTACCTGCTACTGCTCGAGCTACTGCATTCTATAAACATGACCTAGTCCGTAGCGCCTAGTTCATAACAGACAGACCCTTTGAGCTCAAATAAAATAATAAAGGCCTAAATTATAAGATTTCAGATACTCATGTCAGTTGATAGGGCTTATAAATAGCAATCTATGGTATAAATTTGAAGAAAATCGTTAAAGCCATTTTCGAGAAAACCGTGAAAAACATGGTTTTTTAGTAATTATCCGCCATTTTGAATGCAATTTTATTGAATTTCTTATTGTCGGATCCTCATGGTATAAGGACCTTAAGTTTAAAATTTCAAGTCTATCGGTTGATTAGGAGTTATCGTGTTCACAGACATACACACACACACACACACACACACATACCAACACCCAAAAATCATGGTTTTGGACTCAGAGGACCTTGTGAAACGTATAGAAAACTTGAAATTAGGGTACCTTAATTTTTTTTTTTAAGCAATACTTTCCTTACCTATGGAAATAGGGCAAGGAAAGTAAAAATAGTGTCAATTTAAAAATATGGTTATTATAGCCTATAATCAAAATCACAATAGGCACATGACCGTCCCTACAGTTCAAATCATAGTAAGTTATTCAATTATCGTAATTCAAACTGTATCTCATCTTTACTCGTTCATTAATTCTTTAGTCATGAACTAATCATTTTACTCACCTTGAGGCAGATACCATTCTTCTTGATTGAGTTGGATACATCGTCGAGTGGTGCACTAATAGCATGATGCACTTCAGACAGGAAGAACATCTTATAACTTGAGAGTTCTTATAACTTGAAACTCCTTAAATGAGTTCTTTAATTATTTGAGTAAGTATATCAATTACTCAGATGTTATTAGGACTCAGTAGAATCCTAACATACTCGACTGTAAAGAGAACATATGATATCTTCACAGTATAGTATGCTGTAATGAAAATCACATGTTTTCTTGTTCTGCAAACAGCTGTTTACCGGCTTGATTTAATGCATGGAAAACAGCTGCAATTGAGTAAGTATGACAAAAATAATAATACATAAGTGGTAGCTTGGAGAAGAAGTAGCTTGGAAGGACAATTTTAAATAATTTATCCATAGAGCATGTGCAGCTATAAAATTAATAAATTAGTAAATAAATGAATGAATGGATGAATGAACGAATTAATGAATGAATGAATAAATTAATAAACCTTGCACGCCGTTGCAATAAGGACTGTTGGGATCCATGTTGACGAAGAACTCATGCGACACTTTGCCGTCGGGCGGGAGCCTGGCTCCGAAGCCCAGCACAGGAAATAGTTTGTCGCTGTCGTAGTCCTGAATGATGGAGCCGACTGCGGTGATGGCCTGCTCGTAGCAGTTGGGCGGCAGCCCGCCCGGAGACACAAAGTGCAACGAGTTCGGGTCTTCCGGGTTCCCATTTGAGCCTGAAATCACAACACATAGTGCACTTACGCCTACACTATTCCTTATTAATTGTATCAACTTCCATCCAAACAATACCCACAGTTGAAAGTGCATCTCATGATACATGTTCTCTGTCAACTATACATCTCTTGAACTATTTTCATTTGACATACTTGTAGCCATTTTTATGTTAAAATATATTGTATATATTTTTTTATCTGACTCTGTAATGTGATTCTGTTTAAATCAATGGGTATATCAAGACATAGCACATCATAATAAAAATCTAAAAATCGATCTCTCTGTAGAAGTATTTGCAGTTGTAGAACCAGTCAGGGTAGTTTAAATATTAATTTCGATTTTCGTTCAATAATTACAACGTATTCATAAGAATTTGTTCGATTACAGAATATAGCCTAATATTTATATTATTAAAATAATATCTATTTCCAACTAACAACAGAATTATTATTTATATCAACATTCTATTTCATTAGGATCTCAATATTACAAAAAGATAAACCAATTATATCTGGAATCTGATTATAAATCTAAGAATGACTGAATCTAAATAATTATAAGAAATTCTCAAGTATTAAGTAAGATATATTTCATTTTCCTGTCATGAAATTAAAACACACTATGGAAAATAAGAAAAATGGTTTATATTATTTCAACGAGCTTTGCATCATTGCAGAGAAATCCTATAGAAATTTAAAACCCCCAAAAGCATGTGTCTCTTATTCGGGATGTTCTTCAACAATTCAAGCAGTTGAGTGGAACAAAGCAACTGTTTATTCAAAACCTATATATTTTGGACTGTATGTGTAGTACCTATAAATTGGATAGGAAAAGTTTTAGGTATGAGCCTGTTGATCCTTCCATATGTAATTATACTTAATCTAATCTATACTATAATAAAGGAAAGAAATGGCTTATACATGTTCGGATTAGGAAAATTATGTTTGACGCATAATCAAGTCTGAACTACTGGACTGATTAACTTGAAATTTTGCATATAGATTCTTAATTTACCGAGGATGGTTATAGGCCTATTTTAAATTGTTCAAGATTTCATTATCTCAAGTTTTAAGTTTGCCAAGTTTTAAAATAGACCCTTGCGGAGCACTGGGTATCTTCTAGTGTAGGGGATTGAGGATATTAAGGAAATAGAGTAGTAGGATAAGACTGTATTAAAATGGAGGACCAGAGGAAGGGGGGAGGATACCACAAAACGCGATGCGAGGATAAATAATAATGAACTAGATAAATGAATCTAAATACCTTGATATTGTTCCTTTTCACCATACATAATTGAAGCGTTGACTCGTTGGTGTGGCCACACGTAGCGTCGATGATGAATGTCTTGTAGCACTTTTAGGTATTCCACTATTTGAGGTAAAGGGTCGGGAATGAGGTGGAACAATAATTGCGGTAAGGAGTTGAGGTATGAGTTACGGTTTTCACGGCCGGTAATAATAATATATCATAAGAAAATTAAGAATTAAATGAGGTTTTCCACAATACTAGTAATAATAAGAAAAGAATATTGTGGAGCGGTTTTAACGAGAGCGGTTTATAACAACAAAGGAATAGAAGCTTCTCCTAGCAATCACTTCATACAAATGGAAAGCCGGGGTGACGCTTCCACTGAACATGCGCTAGATTACAAAGAAAGGGTTACTGCGCAACCACAAGTAACCAATAGAAACCAGTTGAAGGCTGGTGGCAAATTACATTATAAGAATTAGCTAGGACTATCAAGCTACAATAAATTAATAATACTAAATACGAAACAGCTAGTAAATGAATAAATTACAAATATGAACTGTTATTATCAACGTTTTGGCATACTGACAATACACTTGTCTATTGGATTATATAATACTGTAGTAGAATATGATTGAATAAATGGAAAATGAAGTGTTACTAACCTGTAAAATCAATAGCAATCGAGCAATGCAGCTGAGTGCCGCCTTTGATGTAATCAAGAAATGAATAGACAGGCCTCAGCTCGAATTGGTCGAGAGCTATTTCACCCGAATGTATGTAGGTTCCTTTTTTCCTGACCTGGGCATTGAAAAAATGTGCTCTTGTTAGGAGATATTTGCAGAGTTCATACTTTGTAAGAGGTTGTTTAAATACGGAATAATATGATGGGGAAAGAATTGAACAACAGTTTGAATACATTTAAAAACGTTGAAATTTAATTTGAAGCAGGAAAAATTAACCTTAAGCATATTAAATGTGGAAGATGAGTGAGTGGTTTTACCAGTCACATTCTGAACAGGATAGAATTTCATAAATTGACAATATTAATAGTTTTTTCTTCCATTATTAATTGATTTATAAATAAATTTATATTTTTTTAATAAGTTGATAATTGGAATATATTAATAATAACTTTCATTTTCAAAAGTTTAGAATGATCAAACTTGGTTTCTAATAAAAACCGTAGTGCTTCCATTCTATTGTACATTTAATCTATTTTTTCAAATTTATTTTCATATTATTTGTTGCTTGCCAAGAGGGCTTTTTTCCAAAGATTTATTGTTTGTTTAATAGTTTTTTCAACTCCATACGTGCACAGGTTTAACATTCATGCAGATATCTCTTTCCTGGATAATAACGTATAATATTATTATACAAAGATTATCATCTTTCAGTTTTTAATAAGTGAATTCATTCTCTGTATTTTCTTTTGTTCTAGGTATTTGGAAAAAAATATACATTTGCCAGCTGCTAAGACATAATAACAGTTTCTCAATCTATAAATAACAATCGGAGGTGTATGATTGAATGATATATAGCATTCAAGGATTTTAAATAAAATGGTGGACATTTTCATTCTTGAATGCTTCATATTAATATCTATACAATCATGCATAATAAATTCAGCCACTCACCTGCTTTTCGGGATGAATGCAAGCATAGCGATTATTGGCGACCGGGCCTTGGCTGAGGGTTTTCAGATTGGTGTAGAATTCTCCAATCAAACTATGCCGGCCACTCGCGTTCCAATCATAGCACACGAATTTCAAACTGCGTTCATAGTCGCCGTTGCACAGAGTGCGTACTGGCACGGTTATTGGCAGCCAAGCTGGGTTCAGCGTCCACTTCTTCACCTGGCCAACATATTTAAGCAACCAAGTCAAGTTACCTCCAAAAATACTCTTTCACCCACCCAAAAATTCTTTTAAATTGGAATTGCAGTGTGTGCAGTGATCTATCGTTGATTGTACATTGTATAATGAAAAGAATCCTTATAATTTGGCACAAATCTAATATCCTTCAGCTGGCACCAATAAAATGAGCAAGTTGGTTAAACTATAGCCATAGTTTGAGTCATAAGCTATGAGTTATTCAATTATACAATGAAAAGATAAACAAATCTTATCATTAGCTGAGGTAATTGTAATTTATAATACATTTTTAACTAACTTACAATGAGTAGAATGCTACGCGCATACAGAAAGCAGTCGAACATTCAAAGTTCAGTGTACTATGGACACACAGGCGGCGGTCAAATGCAAGCGTTCTATTTGGATTCCTCAATTGAAGAATAACAAGATACTATCAGACAGACAACTAGTATCTAGCTCCAATATCAATTTAATAATCTCTCTCGTATCAAATTTGGTACTTTAGTTTCTTGTATAGTCAATAACGTAGAACTTATAACGCCTGGCCGCTCTCTTGTGCGCTTAGCCCAAATTAATTGTAAAGATGAAAAAGTAGTTTTTATTTATAAATAACATAATATTTCTTTGTTATATAATAATGACAATGAAAAATAATAAGATAACGAATCCATCAATTGATAAAAGACGAGAGAGACACCGTTCTGAAATAAATTACATAATTATCGTAATATGCATTATTATAAAACTATCAAATCACTCTCCTTGAATAGAGCATTACAGTGAATTTAAAGGTTACTTTTTATGTAGATTCAACAGGTTTCTTATACTTGCCAGGAAAGATAATACAAAACTGAAGTAAAATAAAGCCTTTCCTAAAACCTCTACAGGATTTATTTTTAAGAGCCGAATCCACTATGCTACTAGCAAATCATTCACTATTTGAAAAGCAAATTCACTTTTTCATACAATTCAGTAATGATTTGACTGAGTGTCAGATAAGCGCTTGTAGTGGAGAGTTGTGTTCTATTTAGCTCCATGTTTAGTGTTCAATTTAAATTAATAAGAAGAAGTGAATCACAAAAATTGTGCGAAGTTTGTTGAGTCAATGTACTGTGTACCTTTTGCATAAGTATCAGTTTTGGTTATTGAACAAGTAATAAGTTAAAGTCATTTCAATTGATAATATCTCAAGAAAATTCAATGAGGATTTGGAAAACCTCAAGAAAGAAGTAGAAGAGATGAAATCTCAAAATGAAATTGGAGCGAGAACAAAAATAAAACTACTATAGAGGTAGGAATGTAATAATTTTCGGTGTAAGAGGTGTTACTAATTATTGGATTCTGAGAGAAGAGATAATTAGAATGTTAACTTATATAGGTGTCGACATCAGAAATCATGATATAGATAAATTGAAACGACTGAACCCTACCAAAGATGACGGACCAATTAGAGTGACATTCACGTCGACTTATACTAGGAATTAAGTACTGAAGAGAAAATTCAAGTTATCGAAAGAGAAAGACTTCGAACATGTAAGAATAAAGGAGGATCTGGACATCAACATTTGCGACATCAGGAAAGAGCTCTATCCTTTTATGATTGACTGCAAAAATCGAGGGAAGATGGTTTCTATGAAAAAGGATAAACTAATAGTAGATGGAGAAATCTTCAGCCTCGAGAAATTGAAAGAATTGAATATCAATGATAAGAAGAGAATGAGAAGTGAGGAAAATTCTCCCATTGCGAAAGATAACAACAATCCTAACAACTTGAAAAACGACAATGCAAGACTAGTGAAGAAAAACAACACCATGGAAGCTTATATCACATCTAAAGGAAGAGACAGAAGAAATGAGGTGCAATAATGTTGTGTTAGAAGAAATTTGGAATAGCGCCATAAGAAAACCGTCATTAGACAGAAGAAAACCGTCTCGATCACAATAGCAATCACAAGTTGGAGCTACAGTAAGGAATATGGGTAACAAAACGAAACACGTATTTAAGGATCTTGGGAAGGACATGATAACTATTGGAAAAAATGAACAGTTAGATATTAAATTATACACATACAATTGTAGATCTCTCAGGGAGAATTGGAGAGTTGAACAACTATTAGAAGAATTAGAGAACGTGGAATGGGACATCATGGGACTCGCAGAAGTAAGAATAGATGGCGAAATGTGTTTAATGATGGAAAATAATGTGATGCTGTATTCAAATGGAAATGGACCATCAGCTGGAACAGGATTTTTGATTAATAATATATCGAAGAAGAAAATTATAAGCTTCAAGCAATACACTCACAGAATCTCTGTTATTATTTGGAAACTTAAAAATCACTTGAAGGGGAGAATGGAAATAATACAAGTGTACGCGCCAACATCAGCATCAACGGAAGAAGAAATTGAATAGTTCTACGGAGATCTGGAAGAGGCTATGGAAAATGACTTATGCAGGTACAACATAATTATGGGTGATCTAAACGCAAAAATAGGGAAGAACGATGGAGAGAGATGTGTTGGAAAATATGGATACGGCGACAGGAACGAACGTGGAGAGCGACTGGTTGAATATGTTGAAGGCAAAAACATGTTTATAATGAACTCATTTTTCCAGAAAAAAGGAAGAAAGAAAATGGACTTGGGTGAGCCCAGACGGTGCAACAAGGAATGAAATAGATTTTTTCATCGTGGATAAGAGGTGTATTGTTCAGGATGTGGATACAGAAGACAAAATAAATACCGGAAGTGATCATCGAACTGTAAGAATTGAGTTAAAAGTAAAAGAAAACCGAAGAATAAATCAGGAAAAAAGATTCAAAAGACTAAGTACAGACGTTTTGAAAGGTTTAGCGTTTGAGGAGAAACTACAAATGAACTTGATTGAAGAAACGATTGATGAATTCGATGATTTAGAGATGCTTACAAACAAATTGACAAACGCTCTTAGAAAAACAAGACAAATGCTAGGCAAAGAGAAAGAGAACAAGAAAAGGAAATTACCAAGGGAAATTACTGGAGAAAAGAAGGAAACTGAAACGATTTGGAAGAGAAAAGATTGAATTCAGCGAAACCTCAAAGCATATAAGGAGAAAATGGAACGAATGGACAAACAGGAGGAAAATATCTGATTTGGAAGAGACTATCAAGCTCGGCAACAGCATCAAGCAATTCAATAGGCTACAGCAACTTGGTAGAAACACGATGATTGCTATGAAGAATGAAGGTGGAATCGAAGTGAGAGAAATAGAAGGAATATTAGGAATCATGTGTGATTATTATCAGAAGCTCTACCATGCCGATGGATGTGAAGAGGACGTTTTTGGTTGAGGAAGTGAAGAACAGCAGAGGAACGAAGGTGAAGATGAAGAATACCCGCCTATTATGAAAATCGAGGTGAAGCGAGCAGTTGATCGCCTAAAGGAAGGGAAAGCAGGCGGCCCGGATGGAATCACCAACGAACACCTGAAAGCAGGCGGAAATGCTGTCATCGAAATATTGACAAAGCTATACAATACATGTCTCAGGTGCGCCAGAATTCCAGAAATATGGTTGAAAGCCAGCCTGATACCGCTTTTCAAGAAAGTTGATAGGAAGGAAATTAAGAACTATCGGCCGATAAGTCTTCTATCCAGTATATATAAAGTATTTATATCGGTTATAACGCATCGGATAGACAACTACCTGACTGAATCAACTTTTGTCGATCAAACTGGCTTCAAGAAGAACTTCTCAACCCTGGACAACATACTTGTATTGCTGGAGCTGATACGGAACTCAAAAGACTATAAATTCCCTCTGGTTCTGCTATTCATAGATTTTGAGAGAGCGTTCGACAGTGTCACAACAAAATCCGCATTAGAAACACTCTCTGGACTTGGTATAAGTGGGAAATATCTATATTTTTTCAAGTTCATCTATGACAGAATGAAAATCGAGTTTAAATTGAGAGGAAAAGGAAAAGTCGTGGAAGTGAGAAGAGGATTGAGGCAAGGCGACATTCCATCAGCCAGCATATTCAACGCAGTCCTTGAAACATTTATCAGAAATCTGAATTGGAATGAGAGTAGAATAAGTGTCAATGGTAGAAAATTGAACATCTTGAAATTTGCAGATGATGTTGTGCTAATTGGGAGTAGCACAGAAGAAGTTCGCTACATGCTGATGGACCTAATCGGAGAGACAAAGAAAATTGGACTGAAGGTGAAATTTAACAAGTCGAAAGTCATGACATTCAACTGCGAAGAAGAGGAAATAACACTGGAGGAAGAAATAATAGAAAATGTTGAAAATTTTATCTACTTGGGGCAGAAGATTGGAAGAGACAGTCAATGGGGAGAGATCACCCGGAGAGTTGCGTTGGGCTGGTCAATGTTCAATCGATTAAAGTACCTGTTTCGATCAAAAATCGACATGAGTAGGAAAATAAAATTATTCCAAATGTGCGTCATTCCGGTAATATTGTACGGTTGTGAAACTTGGACACTGAATGAGAAATTGATAAAGAAGCTTAGAACTACTGTGAGAGCGATGGAAAGGATAATGATTGGGGTGACAAGGAAGGACAGGAAAAGAAATACATGGGTCAGGAATGTGACGAAAATTGACGATATTGGCAGAACAATTGTAGAAAGAAAATGGAATTGGGCTGGCCATATAGCTCGAACAAGAGACGAAAGATGGACAAGCGGAATATTGGACTGGTACCCACGAACAAGGAAAAGGAGCAGAGGAAGACCAAATTACCGATGGGACGAGGAGTTCCGACGAGTATGCGGCGGAGCAACCTGGAAGAGAGTCGTATAAGAAAGACAGGAGTGGGAGAGGATGAAAAACGTCTTCAAGGAGGGAGGTCTGACTCTACAGGGAATGAACGAAGGACACTCAATTAATCCTAAAAATAGGATACCCCAGCAGCTGCTGAATTGCCAAGAATGAAAACAATAAAATATGTATGCAGAATGTAAATAAATTTAAATTTGTGCAATAGAAGGGTTATTTATTTAATGATTTGACTTGGATCAAAGATTGCAATTGTTGAGAAAATTAAATTTCGAAAATCAATTATTTATTTTATAGTATATTGGGATAATTATTGTGAGCAGAGTAATTATTGTGATTATGGTTTTAGAAGACGATAGAAATCAAATTCAAATTTGAAAGTGTGAAAGATACTTGATTCATTTCTATTAGCAAAAAAATATTTCAATTGAACTGTTATGTAAGTGAAATGAATTCCCACTACGGTAGCCTACTCATGATGATACTTCATTATAAAAAAACAACATGTTTTCAATTAAGAAATGCAAAATTTTATCTTAAGAATGATAATTAAATTATACTACCTCATCATTAGTCTATCAGTAAAGAAAGATACAAATACAGAATATTATCAACTATAATGTGCTATTTACAGAAATACAGCAGTTTCTTCAATACTAAACTGCCACAAAATACTGTGCAAAACTCATAGATTACAATAACTTCATACTATTACTGTATAGTATAATAATTTATACAGCAATATTTGACAAGGATTCGGAAGATTTCTAAAAACAATACAAAGGAAGAGCAAGATGATCCATTATTAGCGAAATCGAATTCTTCAACAAATCGAGTATAGCATTACCTAACTGAGTAACCTATTTTATTATATATTGATAATCATTCAAGCTAGTCTTTAACATAAAGAATAGATTTATATTTTATGTATCAGAGAAGTAACAAAATTTTTTAAAGTACAAAGAAGTATCACATTTTTTAGCCAAAATTCGTTAATAATGGTGGAATGAGTATATTGATATGAAAATGTGTAATTAATAAATTTTCAAAAAGCATCAGATAATTTTACAGTTCCAGTGCATGCCTTTACCGCACCAGTGCTTTCAAAATACCAATCCTGGAATACAAAGATGTACCTTCAACAATTATGACACCTATTTCGAATCCACAAGGCAATGTTGAATCAACCAGTATCTTACCTTGAGCAAGTGCTACTTCAAGACTGAAAATAGAGATATAAAACATTGAGATACAAAATTGATGAATCAACTGACAGAGAATGGGATACGAACATTCGTATTAAAAAATAAAATTCTAATCTACACCTACGGAGAAATAATTGTCAAATATTTCAAGCACTATTGTCAGCAGATTCAAACACTGCTAAATTAATTATTATCAAAAGAATTTCTTAGTATTATGATAAAGAGAAATGAAATGATAATAAATGTATTACATTCAATTGAAAACGGAAATTTTCTAGTACTATATAATATAGAGCTATTAAATAATAAAAAGCTTCAAATATTAATCTAATGGTTGGTAACTGAATATAATGTTTAATATTATTTATAGAAAAACTCAAGGAAAATATTAAAGAGAAAGTAAACAGCAATTTGTACCAGAATAATATAGGAGTTACGCAGTAGTAATGAGATCGTAAAAAATGTAAAACTTAACTGGATAAACCCTTTACTTTTATAATGTAAACCTATGTGAACTAACTCTTCAACTCATGTGTATCGATTGAGCTTTGTTCACATGAAGAGTCCACGAGATAGAGCAAAATTGAAGTGCATTAGCATTGACAGAAACTTTGATAGCATTAAATAATATGTAAGTTAATGCAATAGAATTTGAAATATACTTACTTCAGTTTTCAATACAAGAGTATAGTCTCCACTTTCCATAGCTTTGTGTATTTCCAAGAATGGGTCAGACTTTCCAAAAAAGTCTTTCCTGTCAAGCTTATGTCCACTGAATTTGAAAATGACCTCATCCTTCAGAGCTGCCAATTCTTCAGCTGTTATAAACAGGAATCGCAAAGGCTGTTGCTCTTCAAAACGATAAGGCAAAAGAATTTTTGCTGCGAAATCTGGGTCATGTGAATTTGATATCACCTCTGTTCTGTGGTACTCAACCCATCTGGACTCACCAAAGGGACGTATGTATGTGACACACATTGGATCCGATTTCGATAGGACATCTTTTCCTTGTAAAGATCTGAAAAAACAATTTTAATTGATTAATTTTCTATTAGTGGAGTAATTTTACATTGGAACAAACTTCAACAGGTTATTACGTATCCAAGTTTTTGTGATGAAAACTTTTTGTAGATCAAAAAGTTTACAATAGTCAAGGTAGCATTCCTAAACGACAATCCAGCGACATAGTATTCTAGCTACAGTCGAGTCAGAATGCTATGAGTCGATTGAGGGAAAAAATCGAGTGATTGGCAGTGAATGATGGTACTAGACGTACACTTACACCGATTACTGAGTAGCAACTACTAGTCATTGGTTCTAGCTACACAAATAAGATTATACAGCTGACTCGAATCCTAGCATTTGCTTGTAAATTACTTAGAACTAGCAATAATAGCTAAATTTTTTAATTGACCTAATATAGTGTAGCCGCATCCGTTTCTTAGAAATTCCACTTTTAGACGACAAATTTGTAAAATAGCACCATATATAATAGACTGATCAAGAACGTTTATTTCTTATTCCGTACCTAGTCTCAAGATTAATCTATTTTAACGATTCTTGAGGCTGTCTTAGCAAAGCATGCTCTAGTAGAAATCATAAACATAGCCTAAAAATAAGAACTATTAAACCAGCAAAAATAATCAATCTGGGTGGTAAACCAAAGTGTATGCTTGATTGAAAAAAATATCAAAATCGTAATAGTATTCAATTTTCATAATACGTTATGCAAAGTAGATATTATAATTTATTTTTGTAAAAATTTTGGCCTTCTGATTTTTAAAGAGTATATTTAATGTTCAATTACAACAAATTGAAATATATAAGTTATAGGTAGTAATTTTATTGGAAAACACATAATATCATGATTAATAGAAATATAAAATTTTAGAATGTAAATGCTAGATTGGAACCCTTGATCAGTCACCATCAAGGTAGAGGTGCAAGAGATAAATAAATAATTGCCTTTATTTATCACAATTAAAAATATTACAAGAATGTTGTTTGCAAAGTTGAGGCAATAAAAGCCCCTCTTCCACTCAACCCAAGAGGATAGAGGTGCAAACCGAAAGGTGTTACACCTTTGTTTATCCAAAATCTGAAATAAAAGATGTGTCAAATAAAAATTGCTTCAGATTAAACTTTCTAAACTTACATAGCAAAATTAGTGTCATTTAATTTGTCAACTCACCTGCATGATAACGATAATTCAACCTCAGTTGTGGGTTGTGCAGCTGAACCGGGTGTGAATGAAGTCATTGTTAACAGATTTAATCAATTCAAGTTCTAGTATCTCACTAACAAACGTTTGGAGAAAATATTCCACAAATCACCATCTTCAAACTATTGTAGTCAAGTTGATCGAATCTTTAGTTATCCAGTTTTAGCACTGCACAAACAAAATTTCAAAGAACGTTACCGAAGTGATTTTTCAAAAATGTAAATATATTTAATTTTTCTTGTATTTTCCCTCTAAATTAATTATATCTTTTTTACAAAGAAAATTCAGATAAAGCAGCAAGGACATTTTTGTGAAAAAATCCCTCATTTTATGAATAAATTAATGGAAAAATGACTATAAATTATCAAAAATATAATAAGGTTATCTGGGAGTAACTGTAGCTAGATGTGTTCGACAACCCAGATTATGGTGGGGTACTTACTTGTGTGTAAACAATCATGAACTTTATGGGTAAGCTAATTGTATATCTTATTACATGCTTTAAATAAAAAAAACAATATTCATTTTCAATTTATTATAAGCATTATCAAGACAACAAACCTGATTAGTTTTTCTTCATCAGACAAGTTCCTATTAGTATTACAGTGATAGTGAAAATCGAATTTGCAGTTTGCAATGCAGTCTGCAATCAACTCTGTCAATTGTCAATTCTATAAGATAAAACAGCTGATAGTCACCTGTTGAATTTCCATTACATGTATAAAAAGCTTCGAGTCGCCTAAATAAGCTAACATAATTATTTGAAAAAATCAAACCTCTTTAAAATAGAATGATTTTATGCATTTAAAAATTATAGAAAAAAATTTAGATGAGAACAATATGAGATTCAGTTTGTCAATCGATGAAACTGTTTCTCGGCGTTTTCAAAATGAACACACAAATAAATAATTGCTCGATTGGAGAGTGGACATCATCAGTTACTTGATAAATGTGTATTATATATATCGTCGCTTACGTAACTACAAGGCTAGAACCATCAGGTGATCAGCTGTTCAAAAGCGTACACTTCAACCCGTGTTTACATTGAAACCCCATGTTGAATGGAATTTTTCGTGAATAAACGTTAATAATTCAACTGATAATCACTCTTTTCGAATAAAGACTTGTTATTTTATTTTTCCAATTCAAATTTTAACCCACATCATAAATTTCAAGGGTAGTAATCATTGAATTATATTAATATTTTTAGTTGTTGGTTAACCAATTTGTAGGTTACTTGTTTCAAGATAGCTTATTCAAATTCAAACTTACTTCTTTTACAAAAGTATCAAGTTTAGCAGAGGCATGGTTTATAAATAAGAATTATCATGTTATTGAACAAAAATAAATTATAAAAACATTGTTGATAAACTAAATTAGTTTCTTTCTAAACGAATTTAAGTACAATGTATTTACGGTTGCGCTCAACTCTATTCTGGAGTTTAAGACTAAATTCATTATTATTTCAAAACTTCCAAGTAAAAAAGTGTTGATTTTAAATCGTGTAGGATAAATATTATATATATATACATATACCGTATATATGATTCATGGCTGGCATACATTTAATAGAGAATGAGTTACAATTTATAAAATAGTGTACCGTACCCTGGTAGGTCTACAAAATTAACTGTATAGTTTGACACCGTAATTTATTTTATTGAAATTATGACATTTACAATCATGAATAATATTTCAATTGAACTACTGTATATACCTATACTTTCTTCAAAGTTTAGAATCATTAAACTGCCAGTAGTGTTTTGGATTACGGTATGTGTTTCCTCTGACCCCACAACTGTGGGTAATTGATAAAGGAGAAGTTATTGAAGATCGTGCTGTAATTAAAATAGCAGAGCTTCAAAACTGAATGAAGTATGAACATATCAGTTTTTGACATTATATTTTATATTAATATATATTAGGTAGAAGTAAAATGACACTCATTCTTTCACCAGTTAATCTATTTACTCACCCGGATAAGTAAGAAAGTCGTGTTTCAGTTGATTCGTTGTTGATTATCCATATTTATTACCAATATTATCACAATGTATTGTATTTTGATAACTTTAAAGGGAAAAAACACTCACATTCTTTTGGTGTAACGACGACCGTTTAGTGCTGGTGTTGTACATTCTCAAGCCAAACAGAAACTCGAAACGGTCGTCGCCACACCAAAAGAATGTGAGTGTTTTTTCCCTTTAAAGTTATCAAAATGAAATATAGTTAATGTTCAACCTTCTAGTGGCGCACTAAGACACTACCTCCGTAAACTCGGAGGTGTAGTGACTGAGACCGTAATTGAAAAAAATTTCAAAGACGACCAATACGGTATGCGCTTTTTTAAGAATTGACAGAAAAATGTTGTTAATGTTGTTCAGTTATAGGGTCTAGAAATTTAAAATAACTAAACCTTATTGACTTCTATATCGCCCAGAATAGGCGATTTTTCTGCTCTTACCAGCGTTTTCTTAGCTTTCAAGAGAAAATTCTTACGTTTGGTACAAAATTTCAGGTAACTTGAGGTGTATTAGTTATGTGTAGGCTATTGAAAGGGCTTAGAAGGTGTGCTAGAAATTGGCGTTTCCAGTGTTTATCTGTGTTTTATCAGGATTTTCAAAACCAAATGAGCAGAAAATTTTCAAATTTTATACACATTTTTAGCATATGAAATAACAGTTCAATGAATGGAATGACAAATTTATAGCAACACTGAATTGGGTTATTAATTGCGCTATGATTCCCCTGCCATTTAGCAGATAATCTTAACTCAGCTGGGGGACTTCTAGCCTTTGCATGTTAGAAGAGACCATCATGAATATTAATATAATTTGTGCAAGAGCGCGCTTAATTATGCATAACCAAGCGTGCAGACAAGAAACGTACAATATCTGAAAAGAGCAAAAGGAACACTAGCTCACACTGAAAGCGTGCTTGGTTGCGTTCAGTGTAAACAACGTGTTTCAATAGCACTTTTCAAATTTTGTTTTCTGGGTCATGCATGATTCTACGTAAATTTGCACATATCCATTCAATGTGATCATACAATTATTCTCATGTATCAGGATATTATTCATATTATTACTGTTGTGACCAAGAATAAATCTTTCAAGTAGTATCCTACCAGAGCGTCAATAGACATATCATTGGTTCATTAGCGCTATTGAAGAATATGCATAGATTTTTCATGATATGACATGGTCTTACATATTATATAAATATAAAAACTCTGATATCTCACTCTGCAATAAATTATTATTTACACTGTATCGATCAGCCATAACCCATAAAGAACACTTTACTTACTTACCGGTACAGTACTTACTTCCGATGAGTAAGATGTACTGTATTCCTCACGGTGCTGGATTGGGGAATCGTCAAATTTTCAAATTGTGTCAAACTCACTTTGTTAAGAGTAGAAACAGATTAGATAAAAATGATTCATGTAAGTTACTGGATCAGGCTGAATATTGAAATCCTTTACTGAGTAAGCTAGCAGTATTATCATTGATCACATATATTCGTTTATAATAATATTGTTAGAGATACCGTAATGTATGTTTTGTTTTAATACTAAAGATAACCTACACTGCAAAATTTTTCTATTTCAAGCCATTCTTGTTATGATTTGATAAGAATTCTTATTCCAATAGTGACTTATATAATAAAACGAGTGATAGCCTACCAATTTACCTTTTCAAAAAAATTATGTTTAATCTAAAAATTCCTTAAATCTAATAAAGCTATAAATATTAGCATACTACAAAAGCCGTGGTTGTAATTCCTCTCGTAGAAATTGAGCAATACTGTAATCAAAATTGAAAAAAACAATAGGTAGGCCTAATTCAAAGCTCAAGCAACTACTCAACTTTACACTATATTACTATATTTTTTTACAATAATTGAAATACGTGTTTGAATTTGAAAAAGCTAATTTAAAACATGGGTAACCTACAAATTGGTTAACCAATAACTAAGAATATTAAGAGAACTCAATGATTACTACCCTTGAAATTCATGATGAGAGATAAAAATTGTATTGGTAAAATAAAATAACAACCCTTTATTCGAAAAAGTAGTTATCAGTTGAATTATTAACGTTTATTCATGAAAAATTCCATTCGACATAGGGATTTCAATGTAAACACGGGTTGAAGTGTACGCTTTTGAACAGCTGATTGGCTGTATGTACTGGCCATGAGTTGAGTAGGCCATGTATATATTTTCTTCATTTTTTATTAACTTGTATTCAATTATTATAATTGGATATTGATATCAGTTATTGATAACAATTCATAATTGGATATTGATAACAGATATTGAAAAACCACAGCAACCATTGGCTTCCAAATCGAGCTTCAAATCAGACTTGACAGATCTGATTTGAACCCCAAAACTTTCAAACATTTCCAGACCAGACCTTTCCCAATTTAACCTTTCGAGCCCAACCTCATCCAACCTTTTGAACTCAACCTGAACTTACTATATAAACTTAACCTGACCAAACTTCCAAAGATAAGCTTACTTGATAACTTTTTATTATTACCCATCACTGCTGGCTCTTCATTGGATAGTAGATGTTTTAGTGAGGTCCACGTTATAATGGCAGTGGAGAAATGATGAAAACAGCTAAATATTTCTCTAACAAGATTAATTTGACAGTTCTGTTGACTTACTGATCAGTATCAGCAATGAGTGAACAGTTCACTTACAACTCAGATTACGTAGTGTCAGTGAACTCTATAAAATTACATGCATGCTTTTTTATAGTATATATATATATATATATATATATATATATATATATATTATATATATATATATATATATATACTACATATGTATTTTTTATGTACTGTAGCCTACTTCAAATGATGGAACAGTACTGTGATTTACTTGAAACTCGACTTATAATACGACTACTATAGGAAGTAGTAGACTACAGTTTAGAATTCAGTTTTCAGTGCCTGCCAGCAAGAAGATTCTTTGCCAAAAATCCAGTTATAGTGGTGTGTCACACTCTTTTGAATTCTGAGCTATTGATGAATATTGGAATCATTGTCTACTTACTAACTTTTCTATCGAGCAACGTTTAGAAGGATGTTGCCCCTGCTTTGTGAATACTGTAGCTATACTTGAATACCTATAGTTATACTACTGTTATACAATTAGGGATAGTGACAGTAGTTGGATGCGAGAACTTCTAACAGAAGGACAAAAGAAATCTTCTCTCACTTTCTTCTCTCACTCTCTCTCTCTCTCTCCTACCCTCATACTTATTCACTCGTTCTCTCTCCCACCTACTCACTCACTCATCCTCACTCTCTCTCACACTCTCTCTCTATCTATCTATCTATCTATCTTTGGTAGAGAGCTGGTGGGAAGGATATTTTGAATATTCTCTCCGAAGAATGGACATTGATATGTCCAAAGCTCCGCCAATTTATGTAGATGCATAACAATATTATCTATAGTTATTCTAAATTGCTTTTTCCATATCATATACAGTTCAATTGTTATTTTCTTAGTCTATATTGTGTAGATTCATCTATGATTTTGCTGTATTGTAAGCTATTGTAAGTGTATAAGCCAGTATATATTGTAATCTACATAAATAAAGTACTCAATCAATCAATCAATCAATCTCTCTCTCTCTCTCTCTTTCTCTCTTTGGTAGAGAGTTACTGAGAAGGATATTTTGAATATTCTTCCCGAATAATGAACATTGAGATATTGATAGCTAAATTCACGTAAAATACACAACAAGCCATATTCGAGTTTTTCAGCCTTGAACAACAAGGCCGCTTTCGATTCAAGTAAGAAAATTCAATGGGACTTCGAGTTGAATGTCAAGCAAGATCAATTCAAGCTTGGTTCAACTTCAGCCTTGAATGACAAATAGTGATGGCTGCTTCTAATTCAAGCTTCGAATCAATCCTTACTGGCTGACTGGGTTTGAAATAATGTATAACTAATTATACATGAAATATATATATAAATAAAAGCTTTACCTAACGTTAACTTTTCCCAACCACAGCTTTTCCCAACCTAAGCTTCTCCTAACCTGAGCTTTTTCCCAACCTAAGCTTTTCCTAACCTTAGCTTCTCCTTACCTAAGTTTCTCCTAACTCAAATGATTTCCTCAACTAAGCCTTCACTAACCAAAGCTTTCCCCAACCAAAGCTTTTCCCAACCTAAGCTTTCACAAACCAAAGCTTTTGCTAACTAAAGCTTTTCCTAACCTGAGCTTCCTCTAACCTAATCTTTTCCTAACCCAACAGTTTCCTAACCTAAATTTCTCCTAACCCAAGCTTCTCCTAACCTAAGTTTCTCCTAACTCAAAGCTTTTCCTAACCTAAGCTTTCACTAACCAAAGCTTTCCCTAATCAAAGCTTTTCCAACCTAAAGCTTTTCCTAACCTGAGCTTTCACTAACCAAAGCTTCCCCTAACCAAAGCTTTTCCCAACCTAAGCTTTACCTAACCTTAGATTCTCCTAACCTAAGCTTCTCCTAACCTGAGCTTTCCCCAATTTTAACTTTTCCCAACCAAAGCTTTTCCTAACCCATGCTTTTCTCAACCTAAGCTTTTCCTAACCTAAGCTTTTCCCTAACCTTGGCTTGACCTAACCTAAGTTTCTCCTAACTTAAAGCTTTTCCTCACCTAAGCTTTCCCTAACCTAAGCTTCACTCAACCTTAGATTCTCCCAACCTTAGCTTCTCCTAACCTAAGCTTTCCTAACCAGAGCTTTTCCCAACCTAAGCTTATTCCTCACCCAAGGTTTTCTTAGCCTAAGCTTTCCCCAACCAAAGCTTTTCCTTACCTTAGCTTCTCCTAACCTGTGCTTTTCCCAACCTTATCTTTTCCTAACATAGGCTTTCCCTAACCTTAGATTTTTCCAACCTTAGCTTTTCCTCACCAATTTTTCCCCAACCTAAGCTTTCCCTAACTTGTGCTTTTTTCAACCTAAGCATTTCCTAATTGGAGCTTTCCTCAACCAAAGCTTTTCCTAACCTAAGCTTTCACAAACCAAAGCTTTCCCCTAACCAAAGCTTTTTCTAACCTAATTTTTCCCAACCCAACAGTTTCCTAACCTAAGATTTTCTCAACCTAAGTGTTTCTAAGCTAATGCCTCCTAACCAAATCCTTTCTATGCAAAATCTTTCCAACCTAACCTCCCCTAACCTAACCTTTTTCAACCCAAACCTTTGTAACCTGAGTTTTTTATTATCCCCAACCCAACAAAGCCGCAGTCCAGCCCAACCATTGAGCTCCCCTCTAACCAAGCATTTTCCAACCTAATATAACAAAGCCTTACCAGATAAAGACTGAGCAACCCTCAGACTTGCTCAGTCTTCATCACTTAAGGTTTGATAGTCACATCAAACTTTGGTAGGTAGGGTTTCATCAATATCGTTAGATACAGGAGAAAATGTGGTCAGCAGTAATGGTTAGCTCCATTTAAAAATATTCTCAACATTTTTCAGGCAAACAACTGGCACATTTTTGATATTTTCCAGATTTCCTATCAACTTCATCAATAGCATTAAATACAGAAGAAAATGTGGTCAGCAGTAATGGTTAGCTCTTTGATGGAATTAGAATTTTTTTTCAAATTTGATACATTTGAGTTCTAATTCAAAATTATTTTTTTCCCAAAATTGGAATTTTTTTTTTTTTTAAATTGAAGATAGGTAGTGAAAATTATAACTGGAACCGTTTTAAGCATAAGTTAGCCTGTGGTACTTTTCTGTAAGTTGTATAATTCTGAATGATTGAATAAATAAATAAACTTTAATTATTAATACCTAAATGAGACTTTACAAATTTAGTACCCATTGGGGTTTCCAATTTTTTCAAAAAAAAGTATTCCAATTATGGAAAAAAATGTAGAACAAATTATAATTTAAATATATCAAATTGAAGTTTGTAAAACAATAGCACTTTAAAATGACATTTGACGTGGACAGTTTGATAAGAGGATAGAAGCCTTAAAAATAGAGTTAAACAGGAATTACGGAACTTAAAGATTAGGTACTTGATTTCGTTTATGACTAACAATAGACAAGACTCTAAATTACTTTGGCAGGGAATAAAAGAATTTGGGCTTGGCAAACAGAAATCGAATCCACTAAATGACTTACCATGAACAATATAAATGACCATTTCGTTTCACACTCTAACCAACGCGACGAAGTGGTCATTGGTAATCATATCAATGATCTTGAAGAGCAGATTACAAACTTAGATATACCTTTTATTGATCAATTTTATTCCCATTCAATCTCAGAAGAAGACACTTTTAAAGCAATTCGACGTATTCATAGTAATGCTATGGGTGTAGACAAAATTCCTATTAAATTTATCAAGAAGATGAGATATTGTAAATAAATAAATATTTGCTGTTTTACATACCATTACATACATTTTCAACAAGTTATTCGAAGAAGGTAGTTTCCCTGAAAACTGGAAGTTTGCTCTGGTTCGCTCTCTAAATAAAGTTGCATCACCCAATAAAGTTGCGGATCTCAGACCTATCAGTATTCTACCTGCATTTTCCAAAGTGCTAGAAAGATTTATTCATGCCCAAGTTGTAAAATTTCTAGACAACAATAGTAAGCTTCATAACTTTTATTCAACCTTTAGGAAATTTCATTCAACTGAGACAGCTCTCCTTCGTGGCACTGATGATATAAGGTCGGCTTTAGACCAAAGAAAATGCACCATCCTCACACTATTTGATTTTTCTATAGCATTCGATACTGTTGATCATAAAGTTCTTTCAAACAAGTTAGCTATTCTTTGTCTTGGTCACAACTCGCTAGTTTAGTTCAAAACCTATCTCTTAGGTAGGAAACAATGTGTTTCTGTTGGTGACAACAAGTCAAATTGAAAAAATGTTAGGCATGAAGTACCACAAGGTTCAATTTTAGGCCCTCTCCTATTCACTTTGTATGCTGATTACCTTTCTTCCATTATCAAATTCTCCAGCTTCCATACTTATGCAGATGACCTTCAAATTTATTTAAGCTTATTTATTTAAATTATTAATGAAATATTCAATTTTTAATTCAATTAATTAATATTTTTCTAAATATTTAATTAAATTAATATTAAATTTATTTCATAACAAAAATTGACGAAACAGTTCCAATAATAAATCAAGATATCAATTACATATTTGAATGGACAAAGAAAAATGGCCTTAAGCTTAATCCCATCAAAACACAACCCATTATAATTGGATATTCTCGTCTTATAAACAATACTGACATTGAATCGATTCACAGAATTAGTGTAGATGGTAATGACATTCCTTACTGTAGCTCAGTGAAAAATTTAGGCATTATTTTGATTAATACTCTTGACTGGTCAGAACAAGTGAACAAAACATATAAAAAGGTGTTTTCTGCAATGCATTCATTAAAGAAAATGCACGATATCCTCCCTAGAAACATCAAATTGTTATTGGTTCAATTTCTTATCTTCCCACATTTAATGTATTGTAATTCTGCTCTCAACGATATGCAAGCCACTCTGAATGATAAACTACAGCGTTGTCAAAATTATTGTCTACGTTTCGTCTACTCTCTTCAACGTCATGAGCATATCACCCCTGCCCACATTGCCAGTTCAACATTGAAGCTTCCCGATCAAAGACGTTTTCGAATAATCACGCTTGTTAGTGATATATTGAAATACGGAAATCCGAACTATTTTAAAGATGATTTCAATTTTGTTTCTGAAGGTAGGAGGATAGATGCTTCACATACTACAACCGGAGAAAGTAATTTAAGGATACCCAACCATTGAAGTACTATTTTCACAAAATCTATTTTTAGTCAGTGCCTGTCGTGCATGGAATGCACTTCCTGTTCCTATCAGGCCCATCGAGAGCCGAGCGAGCTAAATCCTGACTTTCAAAAAACATCTTTTGGAGCAAATGACTGAAACTGTCAATCACCTCCCTGTTAACGAGACCCTCTCTTAAACTCTCAATTTCGTTATCCATATCTTGAATCAGATTATACCGGCCAGACCGGGCGATCCTGTTCACTCTATTTAACGACATAATGGAGAATAATGATGGAACTAATTGAAGGAAAAGGTATTAAGTAAGCTAAGAGAGCAGTCAAAGCAAGGATAATTGGAAGCTCCTGAGAAAGAATGAGGAAAGAAGGAAGAGGAGAAATTATTGGAAGGAAAAAACAAACAAAACTATCGATGACAAACGAACGGAAGGTCAGTTGTGAAAGAACTTTCAAAAACAGCTGATTTCTTATCAGTAGTTATCTCTATAGATAAGCGCTGAGTGATCAGGGTCATTCGATCAACAGTTCAGTAGTTGCACCGTTGCCGTGGCAACAGTGTCGGTGTATGCACAGCAGTTTCCCGCTCAAAAACAATGGATTGGAACGTGCACAGTAGGAAGGCAATAGTTGACAAATTCAAAGACAACACTTAACAAACGTGTCTTGAGTTAATGAGTAGATAATAAAAATGCAGCTATTCTCACCGTGCAGAACCGGTAAACAGTTTTAGGTTACAAACACAAATTAGAACTTAACAGTCACAAAACAGGTAATTCACACCAAAATATTAATTTCACAAATTCACCGACTCACAAACTACCTCACACGAATATCGAATGCTGGAGATTCAATTTAAAAACACCTTCAAAAGCAAATTAATTACGGAACAAACTCAGACAGTTTTTACTATGCAGAACAGAACTCCTAGGCAGTTTGATATGTTAATCCTCTTACTATCCTTAAAAGAGCTGTGGAGTTGAAAATTGTGTTCCAAACTTTTCCCTCTATACCTTTATTTGAGCATTCGTTGCCAGGACTAATGTAGAACAGCTGTTTTGACGACTTTTTAAAAATCATCAAATTTCGCAATTTACAGGAAAAATGTGAAAAGAATGTACAGAGTGTTTCAGAAGTAGTGTCGAACATTTCAGTGTATTGTTCCTGGATGATAGGAGACTACAAATGTCGTATTTGAAGTGTCCAAAACTCAGCGGTTATCCTTATAGCTGCCATTTTGTTTTTTCACTTAGGAATTTTTATCTCAAGAACGAAATGTTGTATTGATCTGAAATTTGGCATGAATATTTATGATATGCAATGAATATTTGTACTGCATGCATGACCATGAACAAACAAGATCATCCGAAAAACATTTTAAAATCAGCTGGATGGCCATATGGAGCCATACCGAGTTTCAAAGCTTCATCTTAAATACAATTTTTATAAATTGATGTTTGAATGGTGGAAAGTGGTCATGCATGCAGTACGAACATAATTGATTTCTCTGTTATTCTTTGATCAATCTTATTGAAGAATAAAGATAAAATTAAACTTTTTTGTCCTTTGTAAATTTTATGTAAAGTGAACGGTTTTCGTGAAATGTGCCATCAAAAATTTTAAATGGCCGCCATTTTGAAAATTTACATCGAATTTTTTTTTTTAAGTTGAGTCTTCATAGCATAAATTAATATTCATTTCAAATTTCAGATCAATACAACTTTGCGTTATTGAGATGAAAATTCCTAAGTGAAAAAAACAAAATGGCAGCTATATGGATAACCGCTGAGTTTTGGACACTTCAAATACATCATTTCGTAGTCTCTTATCATCCAGGAACAATACCCTGAAATGTTCGACACCACTTCTGAAACACTCTGTATATACAGTAGTATGATCGTAGTCAATGTATTGTATTCTAGGTTCCTTGATCGTAGTTTTAAATGTATCCGCCAATCGTAATTGTGTTATTCCACTAAATTATTCTCGTTTAAGAATGAGGGTTACAGTTCAATGAGCAGGGGAAGTTGTGTGAGTGTACCAGATTTTTTTTAACCCATATTCAAGGTAATGCACATTACTGTTAAGCTTATATTCTCCTTCTACCCTATCATATTCATGTTTTTTTTTCAAGAACTTTTGCATTTGGACTAGAGTTTGGCTACTTTTCATGTATAAATTCAACTTTTTTTTATTGCTGATGATGCCTACATGAGCTTTTTGCTTGTGAGTGGGTAATGGGAAGTGCGAGGGTGATTTGATCAAACGTTCAAGCCTATTCGATGGGATTCGAACCCGCGACCAGGTAGCACTAACAGATTAGAGGGTCTCGGCTATCCTGGCTCCCTCTGTTTACGTTTTTAGTAATAAAGTATAGTAATTATAGTTATTTAGTAATTGTAGTATAGAGAATAGTAGTATAATTTAATATGACAGTAATGTAATAATTGGTCTTCTGAAATAAAAGAAGTCGGGAGTTGTAAAAAATACTCTTTTAATATCTTAACAATTATGATTTTTATCTTTTTTTATAGATAAATAACTGAATGATAGTCAATAAAAATGTCCAATGTAGAAAATGCTGAATTGATGATGACTGATGACAATGAATCTGGTGGTGGTGAACAATCCAATCCAGCCAACTGTCAGCTGAACACTTCTAACAGAACTCAGGTAAATAACCTTCGAATCTTTAATAATTTAATTCTCATTTTTAATTTTAAATAAGAATTGACTGTCCATTGTTGAATAAAAGTATTATTTATTTTTCTTAGTGATGTTGGTCGGGAATATTTTCAGATTATGATTTCCACTTAAGATCTGGGAATATTTCCCTGGCAAGAAAATTTGGGAAATAATAGGAATTTATGAATTGGCTTTGAAATCGTTCAAACTGATCAATTCCATTCACATTTAGCATGTCAATTAAAAATCATCAATACATTTATTTGACTTTACTTTGAGTGAACCAGTGATCACTTTATCGATTTAATATTGATATAATTAATTATGTTGCATTTCCTCAAAATGATAGAGATCCAACAAAACTTATCACATGCAAAACTTATATCATTTTTGGTCAAGGCTACCAAACTTCAAAGATTCTGAAAATCCACAAGTATTGAAAAGTACTTTAATCAAAATATCGATGGTCTCTTTACTGAAATTCCTTCACTATCGATTTTACTGGTCCAATCAAAGTAAAGTAAACCCAAATATTTTTGGGTTTTAAATTATTTTATGCTTCTTTTTCTAATTCTGGATTTTTCTGAGTATTAGATGTTTTATCATTATCATTATTCATTAGACTTCAGACATTATACTCTGTCCAGACAGGCATGAGCTCTGAAGGATTAGGCCGACCCTCCTACTACTCACACATACAAGCGCAGTCTCCTTTTGTGTGTGTGAGTAAAGGGACGATCTGCCTACCTGTATACTACGTAGTATACATAGTATATCAATGGCGCAGGTAGGCCTGGCGTGTGTGCCTGCGCGTGGGGGAGCGGGGGTCGGCTTAACCTTTCAGGGCTCATGGCAGTCTGGACAGACTATAAACATAAAACAGATTTAACTTTCAAGACATAACAGCAGCAATAACATACAGTAATGTTTGGAATGTAAAAACAGGCCATAATCGGTTGATTGGAACAGACATAATAATGGTATACAATTCAATGATTAGAAATAAGTGCGTATTCTTCCTTACAGCTATCATGAAATGATCATTCCATGAACTTAAATTCTTGAATTCTTAGATCTTTTTACAGTTTTATAAAGTTATTTTTTATTCTAATCATTTTCATATATCTTGTGAATTGCCAATTTATATTGGATTTTATTTTTAGTCATTTCACACAAAAATCATACATTCCCGGGAATTTATGAATTTTGGGAATATTTCCCTTGAATTCCATGAGGATATTTCCTTGATCGTAAATTCCTCGGTATTTCATATCAGTAATATTGTGCTTGACAAAATTTTTTTTGAATCGTGTAGTCTTATTGTCATGACTAAGTTTAAAATTGTTATTCGTATGCAGATTATTGATGCGTGTTAATCAATATTAGATGGTTAATATTACCAATATAATTCTATTCAAATCATATTAAATTGTCATAATTCTGTTCTACCATATTTCATTCTCATAATGCATTGTAGTTTTAGTTATTCTTTATTGAACTATGTATTTCTGAACCAGAAACAGTTTTGGGCTGTAAGAGCCTGTTGTTTCCAAACCTGTATGTATGCTTTTTAAAAATAGAAAAATATTCAATCACGTCCCAACATGTAGGCTAATTTGAAGTTTCATATGATTAAAATTATTGATCTTTTCGAATCAACATTTAGCCATGTTTATGTATTATTGTAGTCCTTATTTCAAAATGGAATTGCGTTTTAGCTCACTCCTGACAACCGCCGCACCCAGTCATCGAACAGCTTGAGGTCCTATCGCAAGTATAACAGTGTTGATAACGACGATGACGAGGATGATAACACTAAGGTTGTGAATAGGTCTCAGGACTCGGATGATTATAATATCGAAGTTGATGATGGGTTGTTTAGAGTGGCCGGATTCATTGACTCGGATGATGAGAGGTTAGAAGTGGATTTGGACATTGTGAAGGCGGCTTTCAAGAACAGCCATTTGGAGAGACCGTTTGTCAACCTGTATACAATACCGAGTCTCACACACGATAGAAGAGATATCACCATTTTGTTGACGGAATCGTACAATAGTTGGTTGAAAGGTTATAAAGCGATAAATGCTATAGAACAAGAACAACAGCAGCAGCCGAAGCAACAGCCGATTGCTGAGAAAGCGTCGCCGGTTCCGAAGCAATCGTTCGCTGAGAGAATGAAAGATAAAACAAATGTGACAACGCCTCCTAAACAGGAGGAAAAAGAGTTGTATGTTCAGTTGATTGATATCAACAGCAGCCCCCGGTTGAATGAAAACAAGAGCACTAGGGAAGAAAGTTTGAACAATACCACACACAGCATTCCATCCCCTGTGTCCGAGAAAGAAGAGAAGATCTTCAATAAAGCGCAAGATTTCCCAGACCTGTATAGTAGAACGAATTCGGCTGCGAAAGGATTACGCTCCTCGCCAGCAACTTACAGCAATAAATCGCATTCATCGCCAAAGGAGTCGCCTCGAGCCAGCTCTTCCAACATTGTTGTCGAAATAACCACTGAAGAAAAGTGGAATCCGAGCACAGGGGCGTGGTCGAGCAATCGCAGACCTAGACAGAAGCAGTCCAACAACGACGTGAATAACCCTACTAACGACCAGCAGGTGAATGCAGGTGCAGAAGACGAGAAGGTGCAATGTCCCATTTGCCAGCGCAGCTTCTCCAAGTCCAAAGTCGAGACCCATGCTTCTATGTGCTTCCAGTTTCCAATGGAGACTAGGTCAGTTCCACCTCTTATTTCAAGCGTAAATTACTTGTATTTTGTGTCTTTGAGTATCAAGTTAAAATAGGCTAACAAATTAGAATATTGAGCGACCTTGTTGAGTCGATTCAAATCTCATTTCATACGTAGAGATTGCACTTCATAACCTGTTGGCAAAGTCATGAGATAATTACAAATTGATTTTTTTCGGCCTTGAGATTGGCCTTCAGCCAGAGTGGAGGCCGAAAATAATATTTTTTATTTTAAGCTGTTGCTGTGTTGGTTCAAATCTGTCAGATCGGTCCTCATTCTGTCTGGCCGGCCGATGTTTATGTGTGAAGGAGCCTTAAGGCATGACATTTATTTAAAAGAAATTCAAGAAATCTATTGTTATTGAAAAAAATTAATTGTTATTTTCTTTGCGATGATAACAGGAGAGACACTGATGAAAGATAAGTAGACCAACCCTTTCCGCACCAGGCACACAAATAATGTAAATATATCAATGTGTAAGATATATCAAGTGAAAAGTGTAAATTTAAAGTATTGTGCTCACTATAACCTTAGTGTCCGGTTTCCCATTAGGGAACTTTGGACTATATACGGCGAGGTGGAACTACCCTTGCATCTCCCCACCATTCAGCCATACGCTAATAATAATAATGTGTAAGATCAACAGTAAAAAATAAAAGATGATTTTCCAATAAGTTAATATCATTGCCTGTTCAACATTTATTATTAGGATTCTAGACACTTCGTCTTTATTTTTTCCATTTAAGCCCTAAATGCAGTAGCGGCTCGTGATCTTTTAGCTTGAGGGTTCAACCTCATGATCTATTGGGGAGAAAGGTCAAGAGGATATAGAGTGTTGAGCATAATCAAGCGTAAAGGTAATCAATAATAATTTTAAGGAATTACCCCTCAAAGATTAAGCATATTTTCTACAAATATAGATTTTTTTGTCCTGTTCATATTTTTCTTGTTTGATTTTTACTTCGGGAGTTGGTCTACCATTATGATTTATTTTACACCTATCCTCAATATTAATAATGTTTGTATTTAACAAATACTGAACCTTATTATATTTCTTCATCAAAATGCTGTTACGGTAACATAATAAATTATATTCACACTCTCACTAAAATAAAATGGACACACTAGAAATACTTACGAATACACGAAACACACTAGAAAATACTTTTCTACAAGCAAAAACAATTATTTATATAACGAAAAATGCAGTGAAATCTATCACAACTGTATACAGTATATATATACCCGAAACCATATCGTATAACCTCAAAACTGTCACGCTTAGGCTACTCCTTGTTTACCGCTTTTTTACTGTTTACTGCCACCAAATTTAAATTTATTGGTTATAAGCAACTTCAAGATGGCACTGTATCCGTATCACGAATACTCTCACGATTCATTCCGAGGTTTACCGAATGCTTCACTTGCCTCGGCTAGGTTCGGCTACTCTCGGATGAACTCGTGCAAACTTGGTTCAGACAGGATTGTGAACCAGATTCGTGCTAGCGAACCGATTCCCCTCCTCCGTTCTACTACCTTACCCAGCCATGTTTTTGGGTTCACATCGGGGAATGAACACTGTTTCAAGCAAGTCACTCCGGGCTCTCAGGCACCGGCCGCAAAACATCTACGTTAAGTTTACGTAGATGAAAAATGTTGTGATGTATTTTCATGAGTATAAAATAAAAATATAATTATTTGAGTTGCAAATTAATCATTGTATAGGAAGTTGATTCAATTCTGGGGGTTCAATGAACCATTGAACACATAGGACGAGCCGCCACTGCCTAAATGTTATGATTTGTCTAAAAAAAACATTGAATAAATCAAGATTTATCAAAAAACAAGAATAGAGATCAAAGTTATAATAAATTTATAAAACATGATGTGATCTATCAGTGTTTTCTGCTACTTGGAGTCTGGCTGTATAAAAGTATAAGATGTGAAAATCATTGTTCAAATCAGATAACTTACGTGGTAAAGAAAAGTAAATTCGTATTTCTTTTGTTGGTGAAGAGTCCCTTTACTTTTTTACTGATATTAGGTCATTCATAGCCAACTAGAAATTGTGTAAGTTATCAATTTCGAGTTGGCCATGGTTAATCTAAATTTTGAAAATCTTTTGTCATCATCTTTTGCAAATCGTTATCATTTTTGTATCACATGGTGTGTGTATCTTTTGTACTATTTGGTTTCTACGGTTTTTTGTCTCTTATTTCATTGCATTTCCATTTTATGACTAATTTTCAATTACCTGTTGCCGTTTCATTGTACTCTTAATTCTCTACATCTAATTTTTCAAAATTTGTTTATAGGTCCAATAACCAGGAAACATTGACTAGTAGTAGAGATGCACCTGCAGACTTGAATAACAGTGTTGACTTGACCGAATCAGATGATGAGAACCATTGGGAGACGGTCAGAGCCAAGGCTAACAAACGTAAAGGTAAACAACTTCATTATACCTCTTGAATTTTTTCTCATTGAGATGCATAGTGAATATTCTTTTTGTTTGCAAGATTATTTCATATTTCATTTCATTTTTTTCATCCCACTGACCACCTATGAAAGGGGTATGAGGATTTGTCAATTATAATCTAAGTCGTCAATCTTTGCATTCTATAATGCAAAAAGAATTCCTCACTGGAATAAGGACAAACCTGCAACAATTCCTCCCTCACCTTAATTCTGAACTTTTCACCTGTAAGAGCTTTTATGCGTGTTGGCAATGAATTATAAAGCCGAATTCCTGCACTCTTTACCCCCCTCTCATACATACCAGTTCGATGAATGTCGTCTCTGAGGTTTTGTCTATATCTGGTATTGTATGAGTGGAACAACTCTCCTGTATTGAACCTATCTTTATTCCTATCAATAAAACAAAGAGCCTCTAAAATATATACACCTGGTAGTGGGAGAATCTTTAACTCTTTGAAATAATCTCTACAACTTGCTCTAATAGATTCACCCACCATCACTCTAACTGCCCACTTTTGAATCCTAAATATATGTATTGCATGAGTTGAATTGCCCCAAAATATAACACCGTATGAAAGAAGAGAATGGAACACAGCAAAATAAACACTTCTAAGCGTTCCTGCATCCAGCAATTTCTTCACGGTTCTAAGAACAAATACTGCTGAGTTTAGTTTGCTTTTTAGCTGGTCTAAATGAGGTCGCCAGGAGAGTTCAGAGTCCAGCACTACTCCAAGTACCTTTGCCTCGTTTGCTGAACCTATGTTTCCATCTCTCGTATCCAATACTGCTTCCCGAGCCGTCTTGAATGGAATCTGCATAGTCTTATTGTAATTTAGTACCAACATATTTGAGGCCAGCCATTTTTCTAGTTTCTGAAGAGCTCTTCTACTTTCAGATTCCATATCATGCTGACTGTTACTTTTCAATAAAATACTTACATCATCAGCGTATAAAACACAGTGTGCTGGCTCAAGGTGTGGTGGCGAGTCGTTAATATATAGAAGGAAAAGCAAAGGACCAAGGACTGATCCCTGAGGGACCCCACTCCTTGCCTGTAACCATTCCTACTGATACACAAAAGAGTGAGACTGTATTTCCACCCGCTGATGTCTCTCATCAAAGTATGATACGAACCACTTGAGAACCTTGCCTTCAAAACCATATAATTTCATCTTTTTCAATAAAATTTCAATGTTTACAAGATCGAAAGCTTTGGAAAGATCGGCAATCAGGCCACATACCCTGGATCCTCCATCCACAGAATTCAGCACTTCATTTATAAAAGAAAAAAGCGCATCACCTGTAGAAGTGCCGGGCCTGAATCCAAACTGTTTAGGGGACAGCAGTTTTAACTTGTTCAAGTACTTTCTTAATCTGTGGAGCACTAGGAATTCGAATATCTTTAGAAATACAGGTGGATTGGCAATCAGTCTGTGATTTTCAGGAAGCTTGTGGTTACCTTTCTTATAAATGGGGACTACCAAAGAATATTTCAAATTTAACGGTACACAACCGGCTTTCATTGATTCAATAAAGATATAAGTCAGAGGTTCAATTATATGTTCGGCTGTTTGCTTTACTAGATAGTTTGAAATATTGTAGTGATCATAGGATTTTTTATTTTTTAATGATTTAATTATCTTTCTGAGTTCTGTTCTACTTATTGGATCAAATTCTTTCAAGTGGAAAGTGCGCGACACTGCTAAAGAACTTTAAAAATTCATCTACTTCAGTATATTTACAGATAGATTGTTGTATTTTCAGAGGAGTATTTATAAAATAATTATTTAGTAAATCTGCAGCTTCTTTGCCTCCTTTTATAATTCCAGTATCATTGGCTATGTTTGTTTCTAATGTTGGAGCGGTACTCTTTCCTGTCTCAGTCTTAACTAGTTTCCATATTGCTCTTGTTTGATTTGAAGATTTTTTTATAAATGTACTAGCGGCAATTTTTTTGGCGGCATTCAGGACCTTTCTATAAGTAGTTTTATAAATTCTAAAAAAAGGATTCTAAGTTAAAGTATTTTATACCTGACGATGTAATTAAGTGAATCATAGTACCCATAGTACCTACCGATGATGGCATTTTCAATAACAAGCTCAGTGTCTTCAATCTGTCTCTAGATATCCTAATACCTTGAGTAATCCACGATAGCTTATCTATTTTTCCCCTGCCCACTGATCTTTCTGGAACATATTGATTACAGTGACCTATATAGGAGTTCATGAAGCTATTGAACATCGTATCGACATCTGTAGAATTGTAAACAGAGCGCCAGCATTTTTACATTTTTTTGATTAATTACTCTGTACTTTTTACATCCAAATGGTAACAATCGGAAGATATTGTTGATCAAAAACCAAAATTTATCAAAATTGATTTTTTTCTTCAAATTTCACTCATTTTTGAAAAATCGTAACTCAGTACACATTGGAGATAGAGAGTTCCGAATGATCTCATTTTATAATCTAGAAAGAAGGCGAGAGCAGATTTTTCTGTCCGATTACGAGATTTGGCAGAAATAGCTGAAAACTGGATAATGAGCCGAAAATACGAGGTTTTTGGGCCAGCCTGTATCTAGCACAAGGAGATTTTGCATGAAGAAATTGGTTCTGGTTTTCTCTTATGTACCCAAATAATATATTAAAAAATCAGAACTACAATATAAATTGCATGCACCAATGTACATAGTGACTAGACTATAAGTAACCCAAGTACATATCAAACATCAAACTTTTTCCATCTAGTCTTTTTTCTTCAACGCGCTTCCAGACTTTACCTATTTTACATTTGTAAGCCCACGTGAACATCATTTGGATTGTTCTGTATTATCCCTTGAGCTATTTTTTTCAAATCATTCTCAGAACTGATCTGATAGCTGAGAACGTATTTTAGAGGGTTTTCTTTAAAAATAATAGCTCTCAAAATTTGAAATAGTGAAACATTTCCTTATGACATTGTAAGTGGATAGAAATTTAAAATGTTTTATTGACTTCGGATAAACATTAGTTTCAAGCTATAGTTTAATGATAAGTTTACCATGGAGATTTTATTTGTATAAAGTCTATACACTATTGTTAATACAGAGATTTTATTAATTATATGCAGTCTCTACTTGTAGATAAAATACTTATTGAAATAAATGCATTTCAGCTTCAATGCACGTTGACTTGATCGATTGATATTTCATTATTTGGTTCTTTGAAATCTCAGTATCGGCAGAAAAATACCTTCAGAAGACTGAGAAAGTTGAACTTGACTCAATAGTTGGATAATTTTTCGGAATAAATTTTCTTATAGCACGCTCATTTACATTCCAGTCAAAAACCTAAACTTCTGTGTTGTTTTCTATATCTAGGATGGAGTGACGATGATGATACCAATGGAACTGATATACATGTGAAACGAGCATGTCGTAAAAAACTATAACTTGGTATTAAATAAGTTATCTGGCTAAAATTCTCTCTGTGATTGTAAAATATAAAAAGTTGTTAATTCATTACCTCATTGGAGATTTCAATCTAGTTAGTTATTAAGCGCTACAGATAAGACTGAATAGATTGAACTGTAACATGAATTCAAACATAAACAATACTCAAGTAGTATTATGAGTATACAATAATCATGTAGTAATCGTCTATGGAACAATGAATAGTTTACCTTGGTTCACTCAATTCAGTGAAAAATGTCCATTTAGAAATGCAGCAATGCAGCATTAATAAATCTGTTCATATTCATCAAATATGATTAAAAAATTTCTTTATTTCATTTGAAAGTTAGAGTCATTTAGTTTTATGAACGAATAGCACTGTAGATTGATAAACCCTTAGTTACAAGCGGTTGGTATGAGAGATCAAAAATAAATATTTAGTTATGTAAATTCTGTGAGTTAAAATTAAATATTTAAATTCTGCGAGTAGCATCACTGAATCCAGTGTCCTAATAGGCCTGCCCTCCTAGCTATTGTCTCCAGATAGTTGTCCAACATTTTGCGGTGTTTCTATGGTGACTCTTGATCTATGAGATTAAAATGCAGAGTATTTTTTTATTTTGTCAAAGCAGTATTTTTTTTATTCATTTGCCTTATTATAAGAATAGGCTTTATCTTTTTATAATTCATTGATCATAACTTCCCTATTGCCCTAACTTCGCTTTCTAGGAAAATAAAGGCAGTCATTCAATTCAATTCAATCATGTACTTATAGTAGCCTACAATATAGACTTTTTGACCTCACATATCAACCGCGTGTCAAATGAAATGTACAGTTTCGCTTCACACAGAATGTAAATACGAGTATTTGGTGCTTTACCATTTGAACTACAGTATTCCGTGCTATTCATATTTAAAAAAATCAAGAGTATTACATATTTGTTGAAATATTAATGAAAATTATGATTTGTAGAAGAGTGGTCTGTCCGAGCATGGCGTATTATATCATATGATGGAAAACAACCATCTGTAACTGAGGGATAGTAATAATGTATTTTCACTGTAAATTATGAGTTGTATAGGCTCTCCAAATTTCTCAACATTCCTATTCAGTAAGAGAGATGAGCAAAAACTGAGTGATATTTGAAATTTGTCGTTGATCTACATGGTATATAATTTGTATAACAAATATATACAATTATATACAATTTGTATAACTTATAAATTATGTTGAAAACCAAAAATACTGGGATTGCATTTGTTATTTTTGGGTTGCATTCCAAAACATTTTAATAATATTTTATGTTTACTTTTTACCTAACTAACTGCAATACAATGTGTCTTCCCAGTGTTCAAATTTTATCTGTAAGCAGCACTTATTTCCTTTAAAAGAATAAAATCAGGATAATATCTTGCTAAAATTATAATTTATAAGTAACTTTCAATATATTCTATACCTGTTTATCTACAATTCTCAGGGAACTGTCAAGTAATAGTAAACTGTTAATAGTAAATACCTTATGGTTAATTTTGTATTTCTCTTATTTTTCAGGAAATTGAATCAATAAAATGATTTAAATGGAATTTTACTTGCCAGGCTAGATCCTCCATATTTTATGTATTAATTGTAAAGTGTATAAATAAAGATCTGCTATATTGAACACCAATCTTATTCTAATGTTTGATTTCATTTCAATTTGACTCGTGATTTTCTTATCATGTACGGTATCAATACTTGAGTATCTTATCAGGAAAACAATTCCATTTCGCTCATTCTTAGATGAATGCAATGTATTTTGCCAATTGATTTGTTTTGAAATAATATTCAGCAATGAATTTACTCTTTCCTAGTTAATTATGGATGGATTAAACAAAACGTAAAATTAATTGAAAATCATAACTACCTTCCAGCAGTCACGCTGTTGTAAAAAGTACAACAGTGTCAGTTTTTTTGTTGCACAAACTATTGAATGGTTTGGTGTCAGTGAATGAGTCCCCTATGCATCCCAAAACTTTTCCCCCATCACTCCACTGAGTTGCAGTATCAACCGAGCAATGGTTCAGTCTTCAGGTGCCATTTAGTCGCGACAATGCATAAGTCGTACTGTGCATAAGATAGGGAAAGACTGTATACGGGGACTGTAAACGAACCAATAACACAGAATTGATGGCTTTGCTTTGATGTACCTTATTGGGCTATGAAATGGTAATCATTCAAATGTTCATAGGCGTAAGGTAATCCAAGAAGATGGAGAAAGTAATTATATAATTAATTAATATGTTTTGACAGTAAACAGAGTGCATAACACTTGGAAAATTGGATGTTGAACAAAATACAACACGCGACTGCTCGTGTGATTGAGTAGGGCGCGACTACCGGAAGGTTAATGATTGATTTAATAGTAGGAAAGTTGAATTCTATATCTTTTAATAATTTTCTGATGAGCGTCATGCATCACGAGCCACTGCTCGAGTATTAATCACCATTTCATTGTTAATTAGTATATATTTATATCAATTATTTTTTGTATTTCAAAGTATATTATCATCAATTTTTGCATACATTAAACCCCATATACTAAGAGTACGGTATTGTTATAAATGATCTATTTTTACTTTCTGCTGTGACACTTAAGGACCAATAGTTTAAAAATAAAAACGTGTTTGATATTGCATTATATTCTGCACAATAAACATATTCTCTTCAAGTATCCATAATTAAATACGTTATTGGAACATATTCTCTTCAGTTCAAATGTTTGTCGTTTTCATCTATTTACATTACCATTTATTTCCCAAATTCGTTTGTTTGATTAACTCTTATGGCAAATCGTATTCGTCACTCGATAGTTACATTTGCTCGATTTCTCCATTTAATGAACACAACAAATCAGATATGCTTTAGCAAATAGTAGGCTAATAACCAGTACCATAGCATGGATTCTTGTTGTCCAAAACAAGATTTCACCAATGGACTCTTCTTGATAACAAATTTGAAAGTAATTTCATGAAATTTGAATTTTCAAAATAATTTTCCAACAAAAATGTTTAAAATCTATGCTTAAAATCGCGTTAAAGTAATATCTTTCTTAATGATCACATTTAGGGAGGTATTTATAAAATATTCTTGAGAACGTTATTAGGCAAACACTCTTGTTGCTAAGATGCTTGCTCAGCAAGTTAGCTTATTTTATGTTGTTATAGACCTCAACTGCGAGTGTTTGGTTATGAATGTTCTTTAAACTAAGTACTTCCCTGAATACCTAATTACCAAAACCGGTCTGTAAGCTTCTTTCAATGCTCCTCGTTTTTGTAACACTTCTCTAATATTTGGCAAACGAGTAGAAAATGGATTACAAATAAGGAGCACTTCACTGTTTTTCTTATACTTTTCCTTTACTTTCATTCAGAAACTTGTACATGATTGAAAAATCACGATCTGCATACTGCCCCTTACAAATTTCTTTGTAGAGCTCGAAAACCTTGTTTCCCAAAGGGACACTGCTAGACGTCCTCTTGGCTAGTTCAACTGCAAGACTCAGGTCTTTGGTAATGAGTTTGGAAGCAAATCCACCCTGAAAATTAATTCATCAAACTGATATTGACGAAAAACGAGTTTTCTGTATAAAAAACATAAATTAATTCGTTTAATATTATTGACATTGCAAAACTTCTTAATTAAAATTGATAACACTGATTGTATTGTCAATTCCTCTTTTTATTGAATAAAAATTGGAATGTATAATATAATCAGGGTTTTTATTGGTACAGGATGGTGTTCAATTCTAATTTTTACTTTCCTTGCCCTACTACCATAGGTAAGGAAAGTATTGCTTTCCAAAAAAATTAAGGTACCCCAATTTCAAGTTTTCTATACGTTTCAAGGTCCCCTGAGTCCAAAAACATGATTTTTGGGTGTTGGTCTGTGTGTGTGTATGTCTGTGAACACGATAACTCCATTCCTAATTAATCGATTGACTTGAAATTTTGAACTTAAGGTCCTCATACCATGAGGACCCGACAATAAGAAATTCAATAAAATTCAATTCAAGATGGCGGATAATTACGAAAAAACCATGTTTTTCACGGTTATCTCGAAGACGGCTCTAACGATTTTCTTCAAATTTATACTATGGATAGCTACTCATAAGCCCTATCAACTGACATGAGTCTCATTTCTGGGAAAATTGCAGGAGCACCGTAATATTCTTGAGAAAAATGGCGGATAATTACTAAAAAACCATGTTTTTCACGATTTTCTCGAAAACGGCTCTAACGATTTTCTTCAAATTTATACAATGGTTAGCTATTTATAAGCCCTATCAAGTGACATGAGTCTCATTTCTGGGAAAATTGCTGGAGCTCCATAATATTCTTGAGAAAAATGGCGGATAATTACTAAAAAACCATGTTTTTCACGATTTACTCGAAAACGGCTGTAACGATTTTCTCGAAAACGGCTATAACGATTTTCTTTAAATCTATACCATGGATAGCTATTTATAAGCCCTATTAACTGACATGAGTTTCATTTCTGGGAAAATTGCAGGAGCTCCATAATATTCTTGAGAAAAATGGCGGATAATTACGAAAAAACCATGTTTTTCACGATTTTCTCAAAAATGACTTATTTATTTAATGAGTCATGACTTATTTAATTAATGACTGATTTATTTCAAATTCATACTCTGTATAGTTATTTATCAGCTCCATCAACTGGCATGAGGAAACTAATGGGGTCCACCCCATCCTTGAGAAATGGACTTTGTAAATTCCTTCTCGTGCATGAGGTAGGTAGGTAGAGCAGTTTATAAAAAGAACACATACCGTAGTCGAGATATTTCATCTGTAGAACAGCTGTTTTGACGACTTAAAAAAATCATCGAATTTCACAATTTACACCAAAGACCTTAAAGAGATAAAATATGCATCTTTAAGGTCTTTGATTTACACATAGGAAGATGTACTCTGAAAACAATTATATATACACATATACAGGTAGTCTGATCGTAGTTTCAAATATGTTGCCGCCAATCGTCATTATGTTATTCCTCTAAATTATTCTCGTTTAAGAATGAGGCTTACAGTTCAATGAGCAAGGAAAGTTGTGTGAGTGTACCACACCAGATTTTTATTGGTGGTTACAGTAAGTACACACTCCGATGAGTATTTTATTTTATTATACTCTTCGCTGAATGAAGTTTTTGAGGGCTCCAAATGTTATTGGTTTATTAAAGCATACACCTTGGGGAAAAATGTTGTTCCACAGAGCGCTATTTTGGACCGCATGACATGAACCGAATGAAATGTCTCAAACATGGATAAACATGAATGAATTATTATGATGGTACCTGATAATCTTTTGAACTTGGAGATGTTTCAAGGATTCCAGGTACTGGATTGTATACTTCGGATGCCCAACATCGGCCGGAACTACTGTTTATTACAGCCGACAGCAATTTAGGATCCAACCCAAACCTGTAAAAAGCACTCAATAATTTAGTTTAATTATGCCTAATCCATGCTTTAGTCATTTTTAAGAGTGTTAATTGCTTTGTTCTAAATCAGCGTGTTGTCAAAGCACAGTATTTTATCACGGTATTACGTTGATAAGCAACATTATAAAATGAATACCGTAGTTAATTGTAGGCTTCTTAATTTAAAATTATTGTTATTCTCGTCAGCCATTTATTAGGCTAGCCTACCTACTATAAGTTATGTGAAACAAAATAAAATCTCAAACTTTATAAGAATTTATTCTATGGATAAATTGGTTATTTGAAAGAGAACACGTTATTCATGCTAAGTTCAATTAAGCTATATTATATTATAAATATTATTTAATAATGGGTTTTAGTAGCCTACCTATTCGATTGTCCACATCCGACTACAGTCGCATCTTGACAATAGTTATTTGACAGACAAAGGTAGACTAGCCCAAGGATTACGTTTAAAACTGCATGTTGAGACGGGCCAAGAGGTTAGAGCGTTACGTCACACTCTATAGCCGGCTGCGTTCTCCACGCGTCTTATGGTCTTATGTAACCTACATTATAACGAAGCATAGCTCTGTGAATTGTATTCACAAGGCTGATAAGACATCAGTGCCTGAGGAGGCCAAGCTTTACTCTAGGCTCAAATTGAATAAAACCAGTAGATTTAGTCAATTTCGTTATTGAGATTAATCACTTACCCAACTCCAAGATTCAGACCCTCGGAAACAGCTCCCATGCTTATTCCCAAAATCATATTGTTGCAAATTTTAGCAGCTTGACCCGATCCATATTTCCCACAGTAGAACATTTTCTTGCCCATTGCTTCAAGGATTGCCTCCAATCGGCAAACTTCGTTTTCAATTCCACCCACCATAAATGTTAATTGAGCGTTCTCGGCGGCCATAACACCTGAAAACACACTATCTTATAATACGGTAGTTGATTGTATAATATTGCTTATAACTGTAGAAGTGAATAATTCTAATGAATAGGCAACATGAACTTACCGTAGAATAATATCTAAAGTGATTGTTTTAGACTAATTGAAAACTTCTATCCATCCATGAAATTAATAGAAACGCTTTTTAGACTATTGAAATTGATTTATTCTTATTCTACAGTATTTATAATAACTTAGTCTAACTGTTTTATAAGGTATTGTTGAATAAATAATGTTATACTGATTTTTTCATGATCTTCAGCTCAAACTCTTCCTATTTCCAATCCTTGAAAAGTATTTTCCACTTTTATAGTCTAAGGCCCGGTTGCACAAAAGCCGGTCAAGTTTTAACACTGATTAATTCCACGACAACCAATCAGAGAAGCCGTCTTATCCCACAAATAACTGTGACACTATCCCACAGTGACATTAAAATTTAACCGGCTTTTGTGCAACCGGGCCTAAATGTGCGTACAGAGTTAAGCTGGATTCGCACATAACAGTGAAAATGTAATTCCCACTAGTTTTAATATGACTATTCCCACTCAGCCCGGCCGAGTGAATATGAATAATCTCATTAGAACTTATATAAATTTCACTGTCACTGTTGTGTGTGAATCCCAGAATCCAGTCTAATGCGCATGCGCCACCAACAAAAGCGTCCATAAGTTTCATCTTATGTGTTGATGAATTGATTTTATAAAAGCATATGAGCTTTCACATCATTAGGTACTTTATCTGTATTTAATCAACTTTGTATAGCCTATAGATTCTCAAATCAAAACAATAATCGTCATCAACTCTACAATAATAGTAAGGTCACAAAAAACAGTTTAGTGGGCAGGTTTGTGAAAATGCAAACAGACCCAAATATTCTGAGGGTAGGCCTACCTCAGGATATCCTTACCACTTGATGCACCTTTGGGGGCCGCGTATAGTGACCGATTCGAAATCGCGGATGTAGCATTTTATTAAAACGGCCATAGAATGATTACCATCGATAATAGAGACCTCTAGTAAACGTGACTTGGATCACAATAAATTGTACTACAAAGTTTGTCATCAAACATTCTCACCTAAAACAATTTTAGCCAACAAAATTTTTTTTCCAGAGTGTATTTATTCTATACATCTATTACAGCGATGGTGAAAGTTACAGAATAAAATTTCGTAGAAATGTAATTCATGATCTATTCACGATTATTTTAAACTCTTACAATCATTTGTTACTTGAAGTCAGTAAGTAACCCTACTATTACTGCTATTAGAATTGAATTATCACATTACATGTTTTTTATCATGAATATTGATAATTTCCTCAACTTCAATGTATTATTTGGACATCTTTAGGTCAGTTGACATTTTTAGTTTTTGTCAATAATACTGGATTTGGCTTAATAGAGGATGAGAATCAATAATTTGACCAAAAATAATTTACCTCCTGATACAGGTGCGTCAAAAAACACTAGTCCTTGTTTCTCTGCTAATGTACCAACAGCCTGCGGAACTTTGGGATCTACTGTACTGGAATCGATCAGTGTTGCGCCTTTTTTTGCATTCCTACACAAAAGTTTGTGGAATTAATAACAATTATTTGAAGTAATTATATTCATTTTTTACAATCATTCATTTATAAAACATATATAAACTCTCTTGTGAATCAAACTTGTAATTTTCATATTACTGTATTAAAAAAACGTAAAATAAGCTCAAACTGAACTCCAATTTTTATCTGCTATAACTTCTCACCCACTAACAATAATTATAATATAAGCAATGTTATTATAGGTTTGTATAAAGAAATATTAAAGCTCATCAACCACATATTATTAGACGTCGTTTTAAGGGAAGACCTATAAATAAGAGAGAATAATAAATTCTCAATAAATAACTTAATGACTAATGATTCAAGTCCATGATATTCACATCTCTTTGTAAGTAGATTGGTATATAGTAGTGAAGATATAATAATTATGATAGTAGTATTAACATCAATCTGTTCATTTCAACTGGTTCCAACTAATTGAAAGTGTAAAACACCTTTTTCTTTGCTCAACATTGATTGGAAGCATATGTAGTGCTTCTAATACCATTTTGGATGATATTCTAAAATGATTGAATACAATTATAAAAAATGCTATTCCACCCAATATAAGTGGAACGTTCAACTTGAAACTCTGCTCACTTTATTATTCCGTCATCACTTGAATAAACCTGCATAACGCTATCATTGTCGGGAAGCATTGTGACCACAGAGTCCACTTTCGATGAGAGCTCAGCTATGCTGCTTGCAATGTTCACATTCACTCCTTCCCCACCGCTGCTGACACTCTCTGCTGCACTGCTATTGCTGTCGTAAGCAACTATATTGAACCCCTGCAAAATCAGTAAAACTCTCAATGATCCCATACATCAAATTCACTCACTTTTTTAATTAAATTGTTGATTCAATGTTTTAACCAACAAATACATAACTATATTGAGTTTTAATTGGATTAATCAATTTCAAAATTAATAATTTTTAATAATTATAATTTTTGTAATCATATTGTAGAAATATGTACCTATTATTGTAACTTTTGGCAATAAATTCAATTCAACAATATTCATATGATTCAATATGAAATTATTAATACTATACTGTAACTTCAGTTTCAGCATGTTTTCAACAATTTATTGTGTTCTCTTTTGTTAACGATCATGTAAAACTTATTGGGATGTTTGGATAAAAATAGTTGAAGATTTTTCTTTTCTTTTAAGAAATAGAATAATCTTCAAGAAATAACAAAACCGATTAGAGATAAGATTTTTATTCGACCTTACCTTCTTAACAAGGTTTCTTGCCATGTGCTTCCCCATGTTACCCAAACCGATAAAACCCACAGTTGAGTTGCATCTTCTTGTCATTTCTGAAAAAATAATAAATATCACATCAAGCAGGCGTGTTTATACTTTGCAAAAAGGAAACTACAGCTCATTACGATTTATGGTTTGAAAAAATCTAATATAGTATTAATATACCTTTTATATAAAAGACAATAATATTATTCAAGTCTTTCTATAAATTAATTTAATTTTATTGGAGTCTCATCACATCTGCCCTCAAAAAGTACAGCTATTCAATTATTGGACAGTATTCTTATTTGTTACACAAAAGTAGCTCTAAATGATTTGCATGTGTGTTGGAACTCCACTGTAGGCTACATTAATATCAATTGGTTCTGTTCCTATGTAAACCAATTATACGTATTATTAAGGTTCTATAGAAGATTTTAGATTAGATAGAAAGAAAGGCACTTTTTTGTCTTATTTCAAACATGCACAAAAATACCCAAATAGGCTGAATAGTCTCGATGTATTTTTTATTGCCTACCAGGTGCAAGGATAAAACGAGTGATTGAAATCTATATGAAACAATAATTATACTATTTATTTTGTCTTTATAATGGCGAAAACGAATGACTTCGGTGATCCTGGTCCTCTTATTGTGATGGAGGAAGTTGATCTGATTGACGCTGCAGATAGCAACACAAATAAAGGAAATACAGTACTATGGTACCTGCTCTGAATGGTGACTGCTTTATTATCCTTTCGGTATCCAGAATAAAACTTCAAAGGAAAAAGGTAAGATCAACTTCTTGAATTCAAGTTGCTCAATATCATTGTTAAAAACTCATTCAATTTTTCTGGGAAAGAGACATATATGCTTTTTCTGGCAGGATTTTGATTTTTTATGGGTGTGCATGATTTTTTCGCGGATTTCGATTTTCTTTTGGGGCATGATTTTTCTGGCTTGATTAATATATTTTTTATTTATTCATTTTTTGGGAGGGCAGGATTTTAATTTTGGGAGCATAATTTCTCTTGTGTGATTTTGATTTTTGGTACGGTAATTATAGTTTTTCCAACAGGACTTTGATCGTTGGGAGACATAGTTCATCCAGTGAGATTTTTGAGGATAGCCTCATGTTTTTCCTAGTGGATTCTAATTTTTGATGGGGAGAGTTGATTTTCATGGAAAAATTTGATTTTTTTTAGATGCATGATTTCTCCAGTAGGATTTATCTTTGTGAGATTTTAACCAATAAATAGAGGAAAATTGAAGCAATCAAAAGTTTAATGACGAACAGTTTTGGGCTTAAAATTTATTCATTTTCCAATTTAATTTCTTCATCCATTTGTTTCAAATTTCTTACAGAAAATATGCCTTTAAAGATAATTATAATATCACTACCCTAGTTGGGCATCTCTGTATCTTGTGACAACACTCCTGTACATCAATACTCATCAGACTTCCTCCACCAAGAGAGGTGAACAAGAACATGCTCACAGAACAAGAAATATCGACGTATCCAGATGTAGACTTTTCCAAATAAGTAAAGGACTGTTTTCTGCATGTCAAGGAAGATATCAGCTTTTCTTCAAATTGTACGGTACGATAACTGTTTCAGAATTTTTTATTGCCTACCAGGTGCAAGGATAAAACGAGTGATTGAAATCTATATGAAACAATAATTATACTATTTATTTTGTCTTTATAATGGCGAAAACGAATGACTTCGGTGATCCTGGTCCTCTTATTGTGATGGAGGAAGTTGATCTGATTGACGCTGCAGATAGCAACACAAATAAAGGAAATACAGTACTATGGTACCTGCTCTGAATGGTGACTGCTTTATTATCCTTTCGGTATCCAGAATAAAACTTCAAAGGAAAAAGGTAAGATCAACTTCTTGAATTCAAGTTGCTCAATATCATTGTTAAAAACTCATTCAATTTTTCTGGGAAAGAGACATATATGCTTTTTCTGGCAGGATTTTGATTTTTTATGGGTGTGCATGATTTTTTCGCGGATTTCGATTTTCTTTTGGGGCATGATTTTTCTGGCTTGATTAATATATTTTTTATTTATTCATTTTTTGGGAGGGCAGGATTTTAATTTTGGGAGCATAATTTCTCTTGTGTGATTTTGATTTTTGGTACGGTAATTATAGTTTTTCCAACAGGACTTTGATCGTTGGGAGACATAGTTCATCCAGTGAGATTTTTGAGGATAGCCTCATGTTTTTCCTAGTGGATTCTAATTTTGATGGGGAGAGTTGATTTTCATGGAAAAATTTGATTTTTTTTAGATGCATGATTTCTCCAGTAGGATTTATCTTTGTGAGATTTTAACCAATAAATAGAGGAAAATTGAAGCAATCAAAAGTTTAATGACGAACAGTTTTGGGCTTAAAATTTATTCATTTTCCAATTTAATTTCTTCATCCATTTGTTTCAAATTTCTTACAGAAAATATGCCTTTAAAGATAATTATAATATCACTACCCTAGTTGGGCATCTCTGTATCTTGTGACAACACTCCTGTACATCAATACTCATCAGACTTCCTCCACCAAGAGAGGTGAACAAGAACATGCTCACAGAACAAGAAATATCGACGTATCCAGATGTAGACTTTTCCAAATAAGTAAAGGACTGTTTTCTGCATGTCAAGGAAGATATCAGCTTTTCTTCAAATTGTACGGTACGATAACTGTTTCAGAATATTTAATTCGACAGTGACAATGGAAAGATTTATTACAGCGTGAGTGAGTTTCTGAACAACTTAAGTATGTAACCTATCCTCAACGCCGACTTTAATCTTGCCAATCATTTTTAATATTTAAGTTTCTATTATATTTTTGACACTTGGTCAAGATGAGCTGACTATTTAGTGGTTATGTGTTTATGAGGAAATCCATCTAGGGATGTCTGGGCATTGATCAAGGAATTTGAAAATGAAACATTTAATAATTACACAAATCCCAAAATAGACTGTACCGTACCATACTTTTCTGCCAATGAACACTACTTATAGAACATTGTAACACTTATTAGAACTCGTCTTTAATCTCTTCTATTAATATTTAGGCCTTTATATAGGTCTTAATGCTAAATTCCGCTACCCTTACCATATTAAAGTGCCTTCACGTTCTTTAATATGATATTAATTTATACGGACCCTAAATATTTGTAAAATGAGTACCG